>NW_027650127.1:0-163772 GCF_965287045.1 Carcharhinus amblyrhynchos
ACGCAGAGACTCTGAGACGCAGAGACACAGAGACTCTGAGACGCAGAGACGCTGAGACGCAGAGACGCTGAGACGCTGAGACGCAGAGACGCTGAGACGCAGAGACGCAGAGACTCTGAGATGCAGAGACTCTGAGACGCAGAGACGCTGAGACGCAGAGACGCAGAGACTCTGAGACGCAGAGACGCAGAGACGCAGAGACTCTGAGACGCAGAGACTCTGAGACGCACAGACGCAGAGACGCTGAGACGCAGAGACGCTGAGACGCAGAGACGCAGAGACGCAGAGATGCTGAGACGCAGAGACGCAGAGACTCTGAGACGCAGAGACGCAAAGACTCTGAGACGCAGAGACTCTGAGACGCAGAGACGCTGAGACTCTGAGACTCTGAGACGCAGAGACGCCGAGACACAGACACGCAGAGACTCTGAGACGCAGAGACACCGAGACGCAGACACGCAGAGACTCTGAGACGCAGAGACGCTGAGACGCAGAGACGCAGAGACTCTGAGATGCAGAGACTCTGAGACGCAGAGACGCTGAGACGCAGAGACGCTGAGACGCTGAGACGCAGAGACGCAGAGACTCTGAGACGCAGAGACGCAAAGACTCTGAGACGCAGAGACTCTGAGACGCAGAGACGCAGAGATGCTGAGACGCAGAGACGCAGAGACGCAGAGACTCTGAGACGCAGAGACGCAAAGACTCTGAGACGCAGAGACTCTGAGACGCAGAGACGCAGAGACGCTGAGACACTGAGACGCTGAGACGCTGAGACGCAGAGACGCTGAGACGCAGAGACTCTGAGACGCAGAGACTCTGAGAAGCAGAGACGCAGAGACTCTGAGACGAAGAGACGCTGAGACGCAGAGACGCAGAGACTCTGAGACGCAGAGACTCTGAGACGCAGAGACTCTGAGACGCAGAGACTCTGAGAAGCAGAGACGCAGAGACTCTGAGACGAAGAGACGCTGAGACGCAGAGACGCAGAGACTCTGAGACGCAGAGACTCTGAGACGCAGAGACTCTGAGAAGCAGAGACGCAGAGACTGTGAGACGCAAAGACTCTGAGACGCAGAGACTGTGAGACGCAGAGACGCTGAGACTCTGAGACTCTGAGACGCAGAGACGCCGAGACAGAGACACGCAGAGACTCTGAGACGCAGAGACACCGAGACGCAGACACGCAGAGACTCTGAGACGCAGACACGCAGATACTCTGAGACGCAGAGACACCGAGACGCAGACACGCAGAGACTCTGAGACGCAGAGACTCTGAGACGCAGAGACGCCGAGACGCAGACACGCAGAGACTCTGAGACGCAGAGAGTCTGAGACGCAGAGACGCCGAGACGCAGAGACGCCGAGACGCAGACACGCAGAGAATCTGAGACGCAGAGACTCTGAGACGCAGAGACGCAGAGACTCTGAGACGCAGAGACGCTGAGACGCAGAGACGCTGAGACGCAGAGACGCTGAGACGCAGAGACGCAGAGACTCTGAGACGCAGAGACTCTGAGACGCAGAGACGCAGAGACTCTGAGACGCAGAGACGCTGAGACGCAGAGACGCTGAGACGCAGAGACGCAGAGACTCTGAGATGCAGAGACTCTGAGACGCAGAGACGCTGAGACGCAGAGACGCAGAGACTCTGAGACGCAGAGACGCAGAGACTCTGAGACGCAGAGACGCTGAGACGCAGAGACGCAGAGACTCTGAGACGCAGAGACGCAGAGACTCTGAGACGCAGAGACGCAGAGACTCTGAGACGCAGAGACGCAGAGACTCTGAGACTCTGAGACGCAGAGACGCTGAGACGCAGAGACGCAGAGACTCTGAGACGCAGAGACTCTGAGACGCAGAGACGCAGAGACGCTGAGACGCAGAGACGCAGAGACTCTGAGTTCAGAGACGCAGAGACTCTGAGACGCAGAGACGCAGAGACGCAGAGATGCTGAGACGCAGAGACGCAGAGACTCTGAGACGCAGAGACGCAGAGACTCTGAGACGCAGAGACGCAAAGACTCTGAGACGCAGAGACTCTGAGACGCAGAGACGCAGAGACGCTGAGACGCAGAGACGCTGAGACGCAGAGACTCTGAAACGCAGAGACTCTGAGAAGCAGAGACGCACAGACTCTGAGACGAAGAGACGCTGAGACGCAGAGAGGCAGAGACTCTGAGACGCAGAGACTCTGAGACGCAAAGACTCTGAGACGCAGAGACTCTGAGACGCAGAGACGCTGAGACTCTGAGACGCTGAGACGCAGAGACGCAGAGACGCAGAGACTCTGAGACGCAGAGACTCTGAGACGCAGAGACGCTGAGACTCTGAGACTCTGAGACGCAGAGACGCCGAGACACAGACACGCAGAGACTCTGAGACGCAGAGACACCGAGACGCAGACACGCAGAGACTCTGAGACGCAGACACGCAGATACTCTGAGACGCAGAGACTCTGAGACGCAGACACGCAGAGACTCTGAGACGCAGAGACTCTGAGACGCAGAGACGCCGAGACGCAGACACGCAGAGACTCTGAGACGCAGAGAGTCTGAGACGCAGAGACGCCGAGACGCAGACACGCAGAGAATCTGAGAAGCAGAGACTCTGAGACGCAGAGACACTGAGACGCAGAGACGGAGAGAATCTGAGACGCAGAGACGCAGAGACACTGAGAAGCAGAGACTCTGAGAAGCAGAGACTCTGAGACGCAGAGACACTGAGACGCAGAGACTCTGAGACGCAGAGAAGCAGAGACGCAGAGAAGCAGAGACTCTGAGACGCAGAGAAGCAGAGACACTGAGAAGCAGAGACTCTGAGACGCAGAGACACTGATACGCAGAGACTCTGAGACGCAGAGAAGCAGAGACACTGAGAAGCAGAGACTCTGAGACGCAGAGACACTGAGATGCAGAGACTCTGAGACGCAGAGAAGCAGAGACGCAGAGACACTGAGACGCAGAGACTCTGAGACGCAGAGACACTGAGACTCTAAGACGCAGAGACGCCGAGACGCAGACACGCAGAGACGCAGAGACACTGAGACGCAGAGACTCTGAGACGCGGAGACGCAGAGACTCTGAGACGCAGAAACTCTGAGACGCAGAGACGCAGAGAAGCAGAGACGCAGAGACTCTGAGACTCTGAGACGCAGAGACACTGAGACGCAGAGACTCTGAGACGCAGAGACACTGAGACGCAGAGACTCTGAGATGCAGAGACGCAGAGACTCTGAGACGCAGAGACGCTGAGACGCAGAGACGCAGAGACTCTGAGACGCCGAGACGCAGAGACGCAGAGACACTGAGACGCAGAGACTCTGAGACGCAGAGACGCAGAGACTCTGAGACGCAGAGACGCAGAGAAGCAGAGACGCAGAGACACAGAGAGGCAGAGACACAGAGAGGCAGAGACGCAGAGACTCTGAGACTCTGAGACGCAGAGACACTGAGACGCAGAGACTCTGAGACGCAGAGACGCTGAGACGCAGAGACGCTGAGACGCAGAGACGCAGAGACTCTGAGACGCAGAGACGCAGAGACGCAGAGACTCTGAGACGCAGAGACGCTGAGACGCAGAGACGCAGAGACGCAGAGACTCTGAGACGCAGAGACACTGAGACGCAGAGACACTGAGACGCAGAGACGGAGAGAAGCAGAGACGCAGAGACTCTGAGACACAGAAACGGAGAGAAGCAGAGACGCAGAGACTCTGAGACACAGAGACGGAGAGAAGCAGAGACGCAGAGACTCTGAGACACAGAGACACTGAGACGCAGAGAAGCAGAGACGCAGAGACTCTGAGACGCAGAGACACTGAGACGCAGAGAAGCAGAGAAGCAGAGAAGCAGAGATGCAGAGAAGCAGAGACGCAGAGACGCAGACACTCTGAGACGCAGTGACACTGAGATGCAGAGAGGCAGAGACGCAGAGATGCAGAGACTCTGAGACTCTGAGACTCTGAGACGCAGAGACTCTGAGACTCTGACACGCAGAGACGCAAAGACTCTGAGACGCAAAGACTCTGAGACGCAAAGACACTGAGACGCAGAGACGCTGAGACGCAGAGACGGAGAGAAGCAGAGACGCAGAGACTCTGAGACACAGAAACGGAGAGAAGCAGAGACGCAGAGACTCTGAGACACAGAGACGGAGAGAAGCAGAGACGCAGAGACTCTGAGACACAGAGACGCAGAGACGCAGAGACTCTGAGACGCAGAGACACTGAGACGCAGAGAAGCAGAGAAGCAGAGATGCAGAGAAGCAGAGACGCAGAGACGCAGACACTCTGAGACGCAGTGACACTGAGATGCAGAGACACTGAGAAGCAGAGAGGCTGAGACGCAGAGACTCTGAGACGCAGAGACACTGAGATGCAGAGACACTGAGACGCAGAGAAGCAGAGACGCAGAGAAGCAGAGACGCAGAGACTCTGAGACGCAGTGACACTGAGATGCAGAGACACTGAGACGCAGAGACGCAGAGACGCAAAGACACTGAGACGCAAAGACACTGAGACGCAGAGACGCAATGACACTGAGACGGAGAGACAATGAGACGCAGAGACACTGAGACGCAGAGACACTGAGACAAGAGACTCTGAGACGCAGAGACTCTTAGACGCAGAGACTCTGAGACGCAATGACACTGAGACACAGAGACGCAGAGACACAATGACACTGAGACGCAGGGACACTGAGACGCAGAGACTCTGAGACGCAGAGACTCTGAGACGCAGAGACGCAGAGACGCAGAGACTCTGAGACGCAGAGACCCTGAGACGCAGAGACGCAGAGACTCTGAGACGCAGAGACTCTGAGACGCAGAGACGCAGAGACGCAGAGACTCTGAGACGCACAGACGCAGAGACGCAGAGACGCAGAGACTCTGAGACGCAGAGACTCTGAGACTCTGAGACGCAGAGACGCAGAGACGCAGAGACTCTGAGACTCTGAGACGCAGAGACGCAGAGACGCAGAGACTCTGAGACGCAGAGACTCTGAGACTCTGAGACGCAGAGACGCAGAGACGCAGAGACTCTGAGACGCAGAGACTCTGAGACTCTGAGACGCAGAGACGCAGAGACGCAGAGACTCTGAGACGCAGAGACTCTGAGACGCAGAGACTCTGAGACGCAAAGACACTGAGACGCAGAGACGCAAAGACACTGAGACGCAGGGACATTGAGACGCAGAGACACTGAGACGCAGAGACTCTGAGACGCAGAGACTCTGAGACGCAAAGACTCTGAGACGCAGAGACTCTGAGACGCAGAGACGCTGAGACTCTGAGACTCTGAGACGCCGAGACGCAGACACGCAGAGACTCTGAGACGCAGAGACGCTGAGACGCTGAGACGCAGAGACACTGAGATGCAGAGACGCAAAGACGCTGAGACGCTGAGACGCAGAGACGCTGAGACGCAGAGACGCAGAGACTGTGAGACGCAGAGACTCTGAGACGCTGAGACGCAGAGACTCTGAGACGCAGAGACTCTGAGACGCAAAGACTCTGAGACGCAGAGACTCTGAGACGCAGAGACGCTGAGACGCTGAGATGCAGAGACGCAAAGACGCTGAGACGCTGAGACGCAGAGACGCTGAGACGCAGAGACGCAGAGATGATGAGACGCTGAGACGCAGAGACGCAGAGACTCTGAGACGCAGAGACGCAGAGACGCTGAGACGCAGAGACGCTGAGACGCAGAGACGCTGAGACGCTGAGACGCAGAGACGCAGAGACTCTGAGACGCAGAGACGCAGAGACGCTGAGACGCAGAGACACTGAGACGCAGAGACGCAGAGACGCAGAGACTCTGAGACGCAGAGACGCTGAGACGCAGAGACGCTGAGACGCTGAGACGCAGAGACTCTGAGATGCAGAGACGCTGAGACGCAGAGACGCTGAGACGCAGAGACTCTGAGACGCAGAGACGCAGAGACGCTGAGACGCAGAGACGCAGAGACTCTGAGACGCAGAGACTCTGAGACGCAAAGACTCTGAGACGCAGAGACTCTGAGACGCAGAGACGCTGAGACGCTGAGATGCAGAGACGCAAAGACGCTGAGACGCAGAGACGCTGAGACGCAGAGATGCAGAGATGCTGAGACGCAGAGACGCTGAGACGCAGAGACTCTGAGACGCAGAGACGCAGAGACGCTGAGACGCAGAGACGCTGAGACGCAGAGACGCTGAGACGCAGAGACGCAGAGACTCTGAGACGCAGAGACGCAGAGACGCTGAGACGCAGAGACTCTGAGACGCAGAGACGCAGAGACGCAGAGACTCTGAGACGCAGAGACGCTGAGACGCTGAGACGCAGAGACTCTGAGATGCAGAGACGCTGAGACGCAGAGACGCTGAGACGCAGAGACGCAGAGACTCTGAGACGCAGAGACGCAGAGACTCTGAGACGCAGAGACGCAGAGACTCTGAGACGCAGAGACGCTGAGACGCAGAGACGCTGAGACGCTGAGACGCAGAGACGCAGAGACTCTGAGATGCAGAGACTCTGAGACGCAGAGACGCTGAGACGCAGAGACGCAGAGACTCTGAGACGCAGAGACGCAGAGACGCAGAGACTCTGAGACGCAGAGACTCTGAGACGCAGAGACGCAGAGACGCTGAGACGCAGAGACGCTGAGACGCAGAGACGCAGAGACTCTGAGACGCAGAGACGCAAAGACTCTGAGACGCAGAGACTCTGAGACGCAGAGACGCAGAGACGCAGAGATGCTGAGACGCAGAGACGCAAAGACTCTGAGACGCAGAGACTCTGAGACGCAGAGACGCAGAGACTCTGAGACGCAGAGACGCTGAGACGCAGAGACTCTGAGACGCAGAGACTCTGAGACGCAGAGACTCTGAGACGCAGAGACTCTGAGAAGCAGAGACGCAGAGACTCTGAGACGAAGAGACGCTGAGACGCAGAGACGCAGAGACTCTGAGACGCAGAGACTCTGAGACGCAAAGACTCTGAGACGCAGAGACTCTGAGACGCAGAGACGCTGAGACTCTGAGACGAAGAGACGCTGAGACGCAGAGACGCAGAGACTCTGAGACGCAGAGACTCTGAGACGCAGAGACTCTGAGACGCAGAGACGCTGAGACTCTGAGACGAAGAGACGCTGAGACGCAGAGACGCTGAGACGAAGAGACGAAGAGACGCTGAGACGCAGAGACGCAGAGACTCTGAGACGCAGAGACTCTGAGACGCAGAGACTCTGAGAAGCAGAGACGCAGAGACTCTGAGACGCAAAGACTCTGAGACGCAGAGACTCTGAGACGCAGAGACGCTGAGACTCTGAGACTCTGAGACGCCGAGACACAGACACGCAGAGACTCTGAGACGCAGAGACACCGAGACGCAGACACGCAGAGACTCTGAGACGCAGAGACGCTGAGACGCAGAGACGCAGAGACTCTGAGATGCAGAGACTCTGAGACGCAGAGACGCAGAGACGCTGAGACGCAGAGACGCTGTGACGCAGAGACGCAGAGACTCTGAGACGCAGAGACGCAAAGACTCTGAGACGCAGAGACTCTGAGACGCAGAGACGCAGAGATGCTGAGACGCAGAGACGCAGAGACGCAGAGACTCTGAGACGCAGAGACGCAAACACTCTGAGACGCAGAGACTCTGAGACGCAGAGACGCAGAGACGCTGAGACGCTGAGACGCAGAGACTCTGAGACGCAGAGACTCTGAGAAGCAGAGACGCAGAGATTCTGAGACGCAAAGACTCTGAGACGCAGAGACTCTGAGACGCAGAGACGCTGAGTCTCTGAGACTCTGAGACGCAGAGACGCCGAGACACAGACACGCAGAGACTCTGAGACGCAGAGACACCGAGACGCAGACACGCAGAGACTCTGAGACGCAGAGACGCTGAGACGCAGAGACGCAGAGACTCTGAGATGCAGAGACTCTGAGACGCAGAGACGCAGAGACGCTGAGACGCAGAGACGCAGAGACGCTGTGACGCAGAGACGCAGAGACTCTGAGACGCAGAGACGCAAAGACTCTGAGACGCAGAGACTCTGAGACGCAGAGACGCAGAGATGCTGAGACGCTGAGACGCAGAGACGCAGAGACTCTGAGACGCAGAGACGCAGAGACGCAAAGACTCTGAGACGCAGAGACTCTGAGACGCAGAGACGCAGAGACGCTGAGACGCTGAGACGCAGAGACTCTGAGACGCAGAGACTCTGAGAAGCAGAGACGCAGAGACTCTGAGACGAAGAGACGCTGAGACTCTGAGACGCAGAGACTCTGAGACGCAGAGACTCTGAGACGCAGAGACTCTGAGACGCAGAGACTCTGAGACGCAGAGACTCTGAGACGCAAAGACTCTGAGACGCAGAGACTCTGAGACGCAGAGACGCTGAGACTCTGAGACGAAGAGACGCTGAGACGCAGAGACGCAGAGACTCTGAGACGCAGAGACTCTGAGACGCAGAGACGCAGAGACGGTGAGACGCAAAGACTCTGAGACGCAGAGACTCTGAGACGCAGAGACGCTGAGACTCTGAGACTCTGAGACGCAGAGACGCCGAGACACAGACACGCAGAGACTCTGAGACGCAGAGACACCGAGACGCAGACACGCAGAGACTCTGAGACGCAGAGACTCTGAGACGCAGAGACGCCGAGACGCAGACACGCAGAGACTCTGAGACGCAGAGAGTCTGAGACGCAGAGACGCCGAGACGCAGAGACGCCGAGACGCAGACACGCAGAGACTCTGAGACGCAGAGACGCAGAGAATCTGAGACGCAGAGACTCTGAGACGCAGAGACGCAGAGACTCTGAGACGCAGAGACGCTGAGACGCAGAGACGCTGAGACGCTGAGATGCAGAGACTCTGAGATGCAGAGACGCTGAGACGCATAGACGCTGAGACGCAGAGACGCAGAGACTCTGAGACGCAGAGACTCTGAGACGCAGAGACGCAGAGACTCTGAGACGCAGAGACGCAGAAACTCTGAGACGCTGAGACGCAGAGACTCTGAGATGCAGAGACGCTGAGACGCAGAGACGCTGAGACGCAGAGACGCAGAGACTCTGAGACGCAGAGACGCAGAGACTCTGAGACGCAGAGACTCTGAGACGCAGAGACGCTGAGACGCAGAGACGCTGAGACGCTGAGACGCAGAGACGCTGAGACGCAGAGACGCAGAGACTCTGAGATGCAGAGACACTGAGACGCAGAGACGCTGAGACGCAGAGACGCAGAGACTCTGAGACGCAGAGACGCAGAGACGCAGAGACTCTGAGACGCAGAGACTCTGAGACGCAGAGACGCAGAGACGCTGAGACGCAGAGACGCTGAGACGCAGAGACGCAGAGACTCTGAGACGCAGAGACGCAAAGACTCTGAGACGCAGAGACTCTGAGACGCAGAGACGCAGAGACGCAGAGATGCTGAGACGCAGAGACGCAGAGACTCTGAGACGCAGAGACGCAAAGACTCTGAGACGCAGAGACTCTGAGACGCAGAGACGCTGAGACGCAGAGACGCTGAGACGCAGAGACGCAGAGACTCTGAGACGCAGAGACTCTGAGACGCAGAGACTCTGAGAAGCAGAGACGCAGAGACTCTGAGACGAAGAGACGCTGAGACGCAGAGACGCAGAGACTCTGAGACGCAGAGACTCTGAGACGCAGAGACTCTGAGACGCAGAGACTCTGAGAAGCAGAGACGCAGAGACTCTGAGACGAAGAGACGCTGAGACGCAGAGACGCAGAGACTCTGAGACGCAGAGACTCTGAGACGCAAAGACTCTGAGACGCAGAGACTCTGAGACGCAGAGACGCTGAGACTCTGAGACGAAGAGACGCTGAGACGCAGAGACGCAGAGACTCTGAGACGCAGAGACTCTGAGACGCAGAGACTCTGAGAAGCAGAGACGCAGAGACTCTGAGACGCAGAGACTCTGAGACGCAGAGACGCTGAGACTCTGAGACTCTGAGACGCAGAGACGCCGAGACACAGACACGCAGAGACTCTGAGACGCAGAGACACCGAGACGCAGACACGCAGAGACTCTGAGACGCAGAGACGCTGAGGCGCAGAGACGCAGAGACTCTGAGATGCAGAGACTCTGAGACGCAGAGACGCAGAGACGCTGAGACGCAGAGACGCTGTGACGCAGAGACGCAGAGACTCTGAGACGCAGAGACGCAAAGACTCTGAGACGCAGAGACTCTGAGACGCAGAGACGCAGAGATGCTGAGACGCAGAGACGCAGAGACGCAGAGACTCTGAGACGCAGAGACGCAAAGACTCTGAGACGCAGAGACTCTGAGACGCAGAGACGCAGAGACGCTGAGACGCTGAGACTCTGAGACGCAGAGACGCTGAGAAGCAGAGACGCAGAGACTCTGAGACGCAAAGACTCTGAGACGCAGAGACTCTAAGACGCAGAGACGCTGAGACTCTGAGACTCTGAGACGCAGAGACGCCGAGACACAGACACGCAGAGACTCTGAGACGCAGAGACACCGAGACGCAGACACGCAGAGACTCTGAGACGCAGAGACGCTGAGACGCAGAGACGCAGAGACTCTGAGATGCAGAGACTCTGAGACGCAGAGACGCAGAGACGCTGAGACGCAGAGACGCTGTGACGCAGAGACGCAGAGACTCTGAGACGCAGAGACGCAAAGACTCTGAGACGCAGAGACTCTGAGACGCAGAGACGCAGAGATGCTGAGACGCTGAGACGCAGAGACGCAGAGACTCTGAGACGCAGAGACGCAGAGACGCTGAGACGCTGAGACGCAGAGACTCTGAGACGCAGAGACTCTGAGAAGCAGAGACGCAGAGACTCTGAGACGAAGAAACGCTGAGACGCAGAGACGCAGGACTCTGAGACGCAGAGACTCTGAGACGCAGAGACTCTGAGACGCAGAGACTCTGAGAAGCAGAGACGCAGAGACTCTGAGACGTAGAGACGCTGAGACGCAGAGACGCAGAGACTCTGAGACGCAGAGACTCTGAGACGCAGAGACTCTGAGACGCAGAGACTCTGAGACGCAAAGACTCTGAGACGCAGAGACTCTGAGACGCAGTGACGCTGAGACTCTGAGACGAAGAGACGCTGAGACGCAGAGACGCAGAGACTCTGAGACGCAGAGACTCTGAGACGCAGAGACTCTGAGAACCAGAGACGCAGAGACTGTGAGACGCAAAGACTCTGAGACGCAGAGACTGTGAGACGCAGAGACGCTGAGACTCTGAGACTCTGAGACGCAGAGACGCCGAGACACAGACACGCAGAGACTCTGAGACGCAGAGACACCGAGACGCAGACACGCAGAGACTCTGAGACGCAGAGACGCAGAGACGCAGAGATGCTGAGACGCAGAGACGCAAAGACTCTGAGACGCAGAGACTCTGAGACGCAGAGACGCAGAGACTCTGAGACGCAGAGACGCAGAGACTCTGAGACGCAGAGACGCTGAGACGCAGAGACTCTGAGACGCAGAGACTCTGAGACGCAGAGACTCTGAGACGCAGAGACTCTGAGAAGCAGAGACGCAGAGACTCTGAGACGAAGAGACGCTGAGACGCAGAGACGCAGAGACTCTGAGACGCAGAGACTCTGAGACGCAAAGACTCTGAGACGCAGAGACTCTGAGACGCAGAGACGCTGAGACTCTGAGACGAAGAGACGCTGAGACGCAGAGACGCAGAGACTCTGAGACGCAGAGACTCTGAGACGCAGAGACTCTGAGACGCAGAGACGCTGAGACTCTGAGACGAAGAGACGCTGAGACGCAGAGACGCTGAGACGAAGAGACGAAGAGACGCTGAGACGCAGAGACGCAGAGACTCTGAGACGCAGAGACTCTGAGACGCAGAGACTCTGAGAAGCAGAGACGCAGAGACTCTGAGACGCAAAGACTCTGAGACGCAGAGACTCTGAGACGCAGAGACGCTGAGACTCTGAGACTCTGAGACGCAGAGACGCCGAGACACAGACACGCAGAGACTCTGAGACGCAGAGACACCGAGACGCAGACACGCAGAGACTCTGAGACGCAGAGACGCTGAGACGCAGAGACGCAGAGACTCTGAGATGCAGAGACTCTGAGACGCAGAGACGCAGAGACGCTGAGACGCAGAGACGCTGTGACGCAGAGACGCAGAGACTCTGAGACGCAGAGACGCAAAGACTCTGAGACGCAGAGACTCTGAGACGCAGAGACGCAGAGATGCTGAGACGCAGAGACGCAGAGACGCAGAGACTCTGAGACGCAGAGACGCAAACACTCTGAGACGCAGAGACTCTGAGACGCAGAGACGCAGAGACGCTGAGACGCTGAGACGCAGAGACTCTGAGACGCAGAGACTCTGAGAAGCAGAGACGCAGAGACTCTGAGACGCAAAGACTCTGAGACGCAGAGACTCTGAGACGCAGAGACGCTGAGTCTCTGAGACTCTGAGACGCAGAGACGCCGAGACACAGACACGCAGAGACTCTGAGACGCAGAGACACCGAGACGCAGACACGCAGAGACTCTGAGACGCAGAGACGCTGAGACGCAGAGACGCAGAGACTCTGAGATGCAGAGACTCTGAGACGCAGAGACGCAGAGACGCTGAGACGCAGAGACGCAGAGACGCTGTGACGCAGAGACGCAGAGACTCTGAGACGCAGAGACGCAAAGACTCTGAGACGCAGAGACTCTGAGACGCAGAGACGCAGAGATGCTGAGACGCTGAGACGCAGAGACGCAGAGACTCTGAGACGCAGAGACGCAAAGACTCTGAGACGCAGAGACTCTGAGACGCAGAGACGCAGAGACGCTGAGACGCTGAGACGCAGAGACTCTGAGACGCAGAGACTCTGAGAAGCTGAGACTCTGAGACGCAGAGACGAAGAGACGCTGAGACTCTGAGACGCAGAGACTCTGAGACGCAGAGACTCTGAGACGCAGAGACTCTGAGACGTAGAGACTCTGAGACGCAGAGACTCTGAGACGCAAAGACTCTGAGACGCAGAGACTCTGAGACGCAGAGACGCTGAGACTCTGAGACGAAGAGACGCTGAGACGCAGAGACGCAGAGACTCTGAGACGCAGAGACTCTGAGACGCAGAGACGCAGAGACGGTGAGACGCAAAGACTCTGAGACGCAGAGACTCTGAGACGCAGAGACGCTGAGACTCTGAGACTCTGAGACGCAGAGACGCCGAGACACAGACACGCAGAGACTCTGAGACGCAGAGACACCGAGACGCAGACACGCAGAGACTCTGAGACGCAGAGACTCTGAGACGCAGAGACGCCGAGACGCAGACACGCAGAGACTCTGAGACGCAGAGAGTCTGAGACGCAGAGACGCCGAGACGCAGAGACGCCGAGACGCAGACACGCAGAGACTCTGAGACGCAGAGACGCAGAGAATCTGAGACGCAGAGACTCTGAGACGCAGAGACGCAGAGACTCTGAGACGCAGAGACGCTGAGACGCAGAGACGCTGAGACGCAGAGACGCAGAGACTCTGAGACGCAGAGACTCTGAGACGCAGAGACGCAGAGACTCTGAGACGCAGAGACGCAGAAACTCTGAGACGCTGAGACGCAGAGACTCTGAGATGCAGAGACGCTGAGACGCAGAGACGCTGAGACGCAGAGACGCAGAGACTCTGAGACGCAGAGACGCAGAGACTCTGAGACGCAGAGACGCAGAGACTCTGAGACGCAGAGACGCTGAGACGCAGAGACGCTGAGACGCTGAGACGCAGAGACGCTGAGACGCAGAGACGCAGAGACTCTGAGATGCAGAGACACTGAGACGCAGAGACGCTGAGACGCAGAGACGCAGAGACTCTGAGGCGCAGAGACGCAGAGACGCAGAGACTCTGAGACGCAGAGACTCTGAGACGCAGAGACGCAGAGACGCTGAGACGCAGAGACGCTGAGACGCAGAGACGCAGAGACTCTGAGACGCAGAGACGCAAAGACTCTGAGACGCAGAGACTCTGAGACGCAGAGACGCAGAGACGCAGAGATGCTGAGACGCAGAGACGCAGAGACTCTGAGACGCAGAGACGCAAAGACTCTGAGACGCAGAGACTCTGAGACGCAGAGACGCTGAGACGCAGAGACGCTGAGACGCAGAGACGCAGAGACTCTGAGACGCAGAGACTCTGAGACGCAGAGACTCTGAGAAGCAGAGACGCAGAGACTCTGAGACGAAGAGACGCTGAGACGCAGAGACGCAGAGACTCTGAGACGCAGAGACTCTGAGACGCAGAGACTCTGAGACGCAGAGACTCTGAGAAGCAGAGACGCAGAGACTCTGAGACGAAGAGACGCTGAGACGCAGAGACGCAGAGACTCTGAGACGCAGAGACTCTGAGACGCAAAGACTCTGAGACGCAGAGACTCTGAGACGCAGAGACGCTGAGACTCTGAGACGAAGAGACGCTGAGACGCAGAGACGCAGAGACTCTGAGACGCAGAGACTCTGAGACGCAGAGACTCTGAGAAGCAGAGACGCAGAGACTCTGAGACGCAGAGACTCTGAGACGCAGAGACGCTGAGACTCTGAGACTCTGAGACGCAGAGACGCCGAGACACAGACACGCAGAGACTCTGAGACGCAGAGACACCGAGACGCAGACACGCAGAGACTCTGAGACGCAGAGACGCTGAGGCGCAGAGACGCAGAGACTCTGAGATGCAGAGACTCTGAGACGCAGAGACGCAGAGACGCTGAGACGCAGAGACGCTGTGACGCAGAGACGCAGAGACTCTGAGACGCAGAGACGCAAAGACTCTGAGACGCAGAGACTCTGAGACGCAGAGACGCAGAGATGCTGAGACGCAGAGACGCAGAGACGCAGAGACTCTGAGACGCAGAGACGCAAAGACTCTGAGACGCAGAGACTCTGAGACGCAGAGACGCAGAGACGCTGAGACGCTGAGACTCTGAGACGCAGAGACTCTGAGAAGCAGAGACGCAGAGACTCTGAGACGCAAAGACTCTGAGACGCAGAGACTCTAAGACGCAGAGACGCTGAGACTCTGAGACTCTGAGACGCAGAGACGCCGAGACACAGACACGCAGAGACTCTGAGACGCAGAGACACCGAGACGCAGACACGCAGAGACTCTGAGACGCAGAGACGCTGAGACGCAGAGACGCAGAGACTCTGAGATGCAGAGACTCTGAGACGCAGAGACGCAGAGACGCTGAGACGCAGAGACGCTGTGACGCAGAGACGCAGAGACTCTGAGACGCAGAGACGCAAAGACTCTGAGACGCAGAGACTCTGAGACGCAGAGACGCAGAGATGCTGAGACGCTGAGACGCAGAGACGCAGAGACTCTGAGACGCAGAGACGCAGAGACGCTGAGACGCTGAGACGCAGAGACTCTGAGACGCAGAGACTCTGAGAAGCAGAGACGCAGAGACTCTGAGACGAAGAAACGCTGAGACGCAGAGACGCAGAGACTCTGAGACGCAGAGACTCTGAGACGCAGAGACTCTGAGACGCAGAGACTCTGAGAAGCAGAGACGCAGAGACTCTGAGACGTAGAGACGCTGAGACGCAGAGACGCAGAGACTTTGAGACGCAGAGACTCTGAGACGCAGAGACTCTGAGACGCAGAGACTCTGAGACGCAAAGACTCTGAGACGCAGAGACTCTGAGACGCAGTGACGCTGAGACTCTGAGACGAAGAGACGCTGAGACGCAGAGACGCAGAGACTCTGAGACGCAGAGACTCTGAGACGCAGAGACTCTGAGAACCAGAGACGCAGAGACTGTGAGACGCAAAGACTCTGAGACGCAGAGACTGTGAGACGCAGAGACGCTGAGACTCTGAGACTCTGAGACGCAGAGACGCCGAGACACAGACACGCAGAGACTCTGAGACGCAGAGACACCGAGACGCAGACACGCAGAGACTCTGAGACGCAGACACGCAGATACTCTGAGACGCAGAGACACCGAGACGCAGACACGCAGAGACTCTGAGACGCAGAGACTCTGAGACGCAGAGACGCCGAGACGCAGACACGCAGAGACTCTGAGACGCAGAGAGTCTGAGACGCAGAGACGCCGAGACGCAGAGACGCCGAGACGCAGACACGCAGAAACTCTGAGACGCAGAGACTCTGAGACGCAGAGACGCAGAGACTCTGAGACGCAGAGACGCTGAGACGCAGAGACGCTGAGACGCTGAGATGCAGAGACTCTGAGATGCAGAGACGCTGAGACGCAGAGACGCTGAGACGCAGAGACGCAGAGACTCTGAGACGCAGAGACGCAGAGACTCTGAGACGCAGAGACGCAGAAACTCTGAGACGCTGAGACGCAGAGACTCTGAGATGCAGAGACGCAGAGACGCTGAGACGCAGAGACGCAGAGACGCTGAGACTCTGAGACGCAGAGACGCAGAGACTCTGAGACGCAGAGACGCAGAGACTCTGAGACGCAGAGACGCAGAGACGCTGAGACGCTGAGACGCTGAGACGCAGAGACGCAGAGACTCTGAGATGCAGAGACTCTGAGACGCAGAGACGCTGAGACGCAGAGACGCAGAGACTCTGAGACGCAGAGACGCAGAGACGCAGAGACTCTGAGACGCAGAGACGCAGAGACTCTGAGACGCAGAGACTCTGAGACGCAGAGACGCAGAGACGCAGAGATGCTGAGACGCAGAGACGCAGAGACTCTGAGACGCAGAGACGCAAAGACTCTGAGACGCAGAGACTCTGAGACGCAGAGACGCCGAGACACAGACACGCAGAGACTCTGAGACGCAGAGACGCAGAGACTCTGAGACGCAGAGACGCTGAGACGCAGAGACGCTGAGACGCTGAGACGCAGAGACGCTGAGACTCAGAGACGCAGAGACTCTGAGATGCAGAGACTCTGAGACGCAGAGACGCTGAGACGCAGAGACGCAGAGACTCTGAGACGCAGAGACGCAGAGACGCAGAGACTCTGAGACGCAGAGACTCTGAGACGCAGAGACGCAGAGACGCTGAGACGCAGAGACGCAGAGACGCTGAGACGCAGAGACGCAGAGACTCTGAGACGCAGAGACGCAAAGACTCTGAGACGCAGAGACTCTGAGACGCAGAGACGCAGAGATGCTGAGACGCAGAGACGCAGAGACTCTGAGACGCAGAGACGCAAAGACTCTGAGACGCAGAGACTCTGAGACGCAGAGACGCAGAGACGCTGAGACGCAGAGACGCTGAGACGCAGAGACTCTGAGACGCAGAGACGCAGAGACTCTGAGACGAACAGACGCAGAGACGCAGAGACTCTGAGACGCAGAGACTCTGAGACGCAAAGACTCTGAGACGCAGAGACTCTGAGACGCAGAGACGCTGAGACTCTGAGACGAAGAGACGCTGAGACGCAGAGACGCAGAGACTCTGAGACGCAGAGACTCTGAGACGCAGAGACTCTGAGAAGCAGAGACGCTGAGACTCTGAGACTCTGAGACGCAGAGACGCCGAGACACAGACACGCAGAGACTCTGAGACGCAGAGACTCTGAGACGCAGAGACTCTGAGACGCAGAGACGCTGAGACTCTGAGACTCTGAGACGCAGAGACGCCGAGACACAGACACGCAGAGACTCTGAGACGCAGAGACACCGAGACGCAGACACGCAGAGACTCTGAGGCGCAGAGACGCTGAGACGCAGAGACGCAGAGATTCTGAGATGCAGAGACTCTGAGACGCAGAGACGCAGAGACGCTGAGACGCAGAGACGCTGTGACGCAGAGACGCAGAGACGCAGAGACGCAGAGACTCTGAGACGCAGAGACGCAAAGACTCTGAGACGCAGAGACTCTGAGACGCAGAGACGCAGAGATGCTGAGACGCAGAGACGCAGAGACGCAGAGACTCTGAGACGCAGAGACGCAAAGACTCTGAGACGCAGAGACTCTGAGACGCTGAGTCGCTGAGACGCAGAGACTCTGAGACGCAGAGACTCTGAGAAGCAGAGACGCAGAGACGCTGAGACGCTGAGACGCAGAGACTCTGAGACGCAGAGACTCTGAGAAGCAGAGACGCAGAGACTCTGAGACGAAGAGACGCTGAGACGCAGAGACGCAGAGACTCTGAGACGCAGAGACTCTGAGAAGCAGAGACGCAGAGACTCTGAGACGAAGAGACGCTGAGACGCAGAGACGCAGAGACTCTGAGACGCAGAGACTCTGAGACGCAGAGACTCTGAGACGCAGAGACTCTGAGACGCAGAGACTCTGAGACGCAAAGACTCTGAGACGCAGAGACTCTGAGACGCAGAGACGCTGAGACTCTGAGACGAAGAGACGCTGAGACGCAGAGACGCAGAGACTCTGAGACGCAGAGACTCTGAGACGCAGAGACTCTGAGAAGCAGAGACGCAGAGACTGTGAGACGCAAAGACTCTGAGACGCAGAGACTCTGAGACGCAGAGACGCTGAGACTCTGAGACTCTGAGACTCTGAGACGCAGAGACGCCGAGACACAGACACGCAGAGACTCTGAGACGCAGAGACACCGAGACGCAGACACGCAGAGACTCTGAGACGCAGACACGCAGATACTCTGAGACGCAGAGACACCGAGACGCAGACACGCAGAGACTCTGAGACGCAGAGACTCTGAGACGCAGAGACGCCGAGACGCAGACACGCAGAGACTCTGAGACGCAGAGAGTCTGAGACGCAGAGACGCCGAGACGCAGAGACGCCGAGACGCAGACACGCAGAAACTCTGAGACGCAGAGACTCTGAGACGCAGAGACGCAGAGACTCTGAGACGCAGAGACGCAGAGACTCTGAGACGCAGAGACGCTGAGACGCAGAGACGCTGAGACGCTGAGATGCAGAGACTCTGAGATGCAGAGACGCTGAGACGCAGAGACGCTGAGACGCAGAGACGCAGAGACTCTGAGACGCAGAGACGCAGAGACTCTGAGACGCAGAGACGCAGAAACTCTGAGACGCTGAGACGCAGAGACTCTGAGATGCAGAGACGCTGAGACGCAGAGACGCTGAGACGCAGAGACGCAGAGACTCTGAGACGCAGAGACGCAGAGACTCTGAGACGCAGAGACGCAGAGACTCTGAGACGCAGAGACGCTGAGACGCAGAGACGCTGAGACGCTGAGACGCAGAGACGCTGAGACGCAGAGACGCAGAGACTCTGAGATGCAGAGACTCTGAGACGCAGTGACGCTGAGACGCAGAGACGCAGAGACTCTGAGACGCAGAGACGCAGAGACGCAGAGACTCTGAGACGCAGAGATTCTGAGACGCAGAGACGCAGAGACGCTGAGACGCAGAGACGCAGAGACGCAGAGACTCTGAGACGCAGAGACGCAAAGACTCTGAGACGCAGAGACTCTGAGACGCAGAGACGCAGAGACGCAGAGATGCTGAGACGCAGAGACGCAGAGACTCTGAGACGCAGAGACGCAAAGACTCTGAGACGCAGAGACTCTGAGACGCAGAGACGCCGAGACGCAGACACGCAGAGACTCTGAGACGCAGAGACGCAGAGACTCTGAGACGCAGAGACGCTGAGACGCAGAGACGCTGAGACGCAGAGACGCTGAGACGCAGAGACGCAGAGACTCTGAGATGCAGAGACTCTGAGACGCAGAGACGCTGAGACGCAGAGACGCAGAGACTCTGAGACGCAGAGACGCAGAGACGCAGAGACTCTGAGACGCAGAGACTCTGAGACGCAGAGACGCAGAGACGCTGAGACGCAGAGACGCAGAGACGCTGAGACGCAGAGACGCAGAGACTCTGAGACGCAGAGACGCAAAGACTCTGAGACGCAGAGACTCTGAGACGCAGAGACGCAGAGACGCAGAGATGCTGAGACGCAGAGACGCAGAGACTCTGAGACGCAGAGACGCAAAGACTCTGAGACGCAGAGACTCTGAGACGCAGAGACGCAGAGACGCTGAGACGCAGAGACGCTGAGACGCAGAGACTCTGAGACGCAGAGACGCAGAGACTCTGAGACGAAGAGACGCTGAGACGCAGAGACGCAGAGACTCTGAGACGCAGAGACTCTGAGACGCAAAGACTCTGAGACGCAGAGACTCTGAGACGCAGAGACGCTGAGACTCTGAGACGAAGAGACGCTGAGACGCAGAGACGCAGAGACTCTGAGACGCAGAGACTCTGAGACGCAGAGACTCTGAGACGCAGAGACGCTGAGACTCTGAGACTCTGAGACGCAGAGACGCCGAGACACAGACACGCAGAGACTCTGAGACGCAGAGACACCGAGACGCAGACACGCAGAGCCTCTGAGACGCAGAGACGCTGAGACGCAGAGACGCAGAGACTCTGAGATGCAGAGACTCTGAGACGCAGAGACGCAGAGACGCTGAGGCGCAGAGACGCTGTGACGCAGAGACGCAGAGACGCAGAGACTCTGAGACGCAGAGACGCAAAGACTCTGAGACGCAGAGACTCTGAGACGCAGAGACGCAGAGATGCTGAGACGCTGAGACGCAGAGACGCAGAGACTCTGAGACGCAGAGACGCAAAGACTCTGAGACGCAGAGACTCTGAGACGCAGAGACGCAGAGACGCTGAGACGCTGAGACGCAGAGACTCTGAGACGCAGAGACTCTGAGAAGCAGAGACGCAGAGACTCTGAGACGAAGAGACGCTGAGACGCAGAGACGCAGAGACTCTGAGACGCAGAGACTCTGAGACGCAGAGACTCTGAGACGCAAAGACTCTGAGACGCAGAGACTCTGAGACGCAGAGACGCTGAGACTCTGAGACGAAGAGACGCTGAGACGCAGAGACGCAGAGACTCTGAGACGCAGAGACTCTGAGACGCAGAGACTCTGAGAAGCAGAGACGCAGAGACTGTGAGACGCAAAGACTCTGAGACGCAGAGACTCTGAGACGCAGAGACGCTGAGACTCTGAGACTCTGAGACGCAGAGACGCCGAGACACAGACACGCAGATACTCTGAGACGCAGAGACACCGAGACGCAGACACGCAGAGACTCTGAGACGCAGAGACGCCGAGACGCAGACACGCAGAGACTCTGAGACGCAGAGAGTCTGAGACGCAGAGACGCCGAGACGCAGAGACGCCGAGACGCAGACACGCAGAGACTCTGAGACGCAGAGACGCAGAGAATCTGAGACGCAGAGACTCTGAGACGCAGAGACGCAGAGACTCTGAGACGCAGAGACGCTGAGACGCAGAGACGCTGAGACGCTGAGATGCAGAGACTCTGAGATGCAGAGACGCTGAGACGCAGAGACGCTGAGACGCAGAGACGCAGAGACTCTGAGACGCAGAGACGCAGAGACTCTGAGACGCAGAGACGCAGAAACTCTGAGACGCTGAGACGCAGAGACTCTGAGATGCAGAGACGCTGAGACGCAGAGACGCAGAGACGCAGAGACTCTGAGACGCAGAGACGCTGAGACGCAGAGACGCTGAGACGCAGAGACTCTGAGACGCAGAGACGCAGAGACTCTGAGACGCAGAGACGCAGAGACTCTGAGACGCAGAGACGCTGAGACGCAGAGACGCTGAGACGCTGAGACGCAGAGACGCTGAGACGCAGAGACGCAGAGACTCTGAGACGCAGAGACACTGAGACGCAGAGACGCTGAGACGCAGAGACGCAGAGACTCTGAGACGCAGAGACGCAGAGACGCAGAGACTCTGAGACGCAGAGACTCTGAGACGCAGAGACGCAGAGACGCTGAGACGCAGAGACGCTGAGACGCAGAGACGCAGAGACTCTGAGACGCAGAGACGCAAAGACTCTGAGACGCAGAGACTCTGAGACGCAGAGACGCAGAGATGCTGAGACGCAGAGACGCAGAGACTCTGAGACGCAGAGACGCAAAGACTCTGAGACGCAGAGACTCTGAGACGCAGAGACGCTGAGACGCAGAGACGCTGAGACGCAGAGACGCAGAGACTCTGAGACGCAGAGACTCTGAGACGCAGAGACTCTGAGAAGCAGAGACGCAGAGACTCTGAGACGAAGA
Source organism: Carcharhinus amblyrhynchos (assembly GCF_965287045.1). Lineage (NCBI taxonomy): Eukaryota > Metazoa > Chordata > Chondrichthyes > Carcharhiniformes > Carcharhinidae > Carcharhinus > Carcharhinus amblyrhynchos. The sequence continues at coordinate 22,021 of NW_027650127.1, forward strand.
GACGCTGAGACGCAGAGACGCAGAGACTCTGAGACGCAGAGACTCTGAGACGCAGAGACTCTGAGACGCAGAGACTCTGAGAAGCAGAGACGCAGAGACTCTGAGACGAAGAGACGCTGAGACGCAGAGACGCAGAGACTCTGAGACGCAGAGACTCTGAGACGCAAAGACTCTGAGACGCAGAGACTCTGAGACGCAGAGACGCTGAGACGCAGAGACGCAGAGACTCTGAGACGCAGAGACTCTGAGACGCAGAGACTCTGAGAAGCAGAGACGCAGAGACTCTGAGACGCAAAGACTCTGAGACGCAGAGACTCTGAGACGCAGAGACGCTGAGACTCTGAGACGCAGAGACGCCGAGACACAGACACGCAGAGACTCTGAGACGCAGAGACACCGAGACGCAGACACGCAGAGACTCTGAGACGCAGAGACGCTGAGACGCAGAGACGCAGAGACTCTGAGATGCAGAGACTCTGAGACGCAGAGACGCAGAGACGCTGAGACGCAGAGACGCTGTGACGCAGAGACGCAGAGACTCTGAGACGCAGAGACGCAAAGACTCTGAGACGCAGAGACTCTGAGACGCAGAGACGCAGAGACGCAGAGACTCTGAGACGCAGAGACGCAAAGACTCTGAGACGCAGAGACTCTGAGACGCAGAGACGCTGAGACGCTGAGACTCTGAGACGCAGAGACTCTGAGAAGCAGAGACGCAGAGACTCTGAGACGCAAAGACTCTGAGACGAAGAGACGCTGAGACGCAGAGACGCTGAGACTCTGAGACTCTGAGACGCAGAGACGCCGAGACACAGACACGCAGAGACTCTGAGACGCAGAGACACCGAGACGCAGACACGCAGAGACTCTGAGACGCAGAGACGCTGAGACGCAGAGACGCAGAGACTCTGAGATGCAGAGACTCTGAGACGCAGAGACGCAGAGACGCTGAGACGCAGAGACGCAGAGACGCTGTGACGCAGAGACGCAGAGACTCTGAGACGCAGAGACGCAAAGACTCTGAGACGCAGAGACTCTGAGACGCAGAGACGCAGAGATGCTGAGACGCTGAGACGCAGAGACGCAGAGACTCTGAGACGCAGAGACTCTGAGACGCAGAGACGCAGAGACGCTGAGACGCTGAGACGCAGAGACTCTGAGACGCAGAGACTCTGAGAAGCAGAGACGCAGAGACTCTGAGACGAAGAGACGCTGAGACGCAGAGACGCAGAGACTCTGAGACGCAGAGACTCTGAGACGCAGAGACTCTGAGACGCAGAGACTCTGAGACGCAGAGACTCTGAGACGCAAAGACTCTGAGACGCAGAGACTCTGAGACGAAGAGACGCTGAGACGCAGAGACGCAGAGACTCTGAGACGCAGAGACTCTGAGAAGCAGAGACGCAGAGACTGTGAGACGCAAAGACTCTGAGACGCAGAGACTCTGAGACGCAGAGACGCTGAGACTCTGAGACTCTGAGACGCAGAGACGCCGAGACACAGACACGCAGAGACTCTGAGACGCAGAGACACCGAGACGCAGACACGCAGAGACTCTGAGACGCAGACACGCAGATACTCTGAGACGCAGAGACACCGAGACGCAGACACGCAGAGACTCTGAGACGCAGAGACTCTGAGACGCAGAGACGCCGAGACGCAGACACGCAGAGACTCTGAGACGCAGAGAGTCTGAGACGCAGAGACGCCGAGACGCAGAGACGCCGAGACGCAGACACGCAGAAACTCTGAGACGCAGAGACTCTGAGACGCAGAGACGCAGAGACTCTGAGACGCAGAGACGCTGAGACGCAGAGACGCTGAGACGCTGAGATGCAGAGACTCTGAGATGCAGAGACGCTGAGACGCAGAGACGCTGAGACGCAGAGACGCAGAGACTCTGAGACGCAGAGACGCAGAGACTCTGTGACGCAGAGACGCAGAAACTCTGAGACGCTGAGACGCAGAGACTCTGAGATGCAGAGACGCTGAGACGCAGAGACGCAGAGACGCTGAGACGCAGAGACGCAGAGACTCTGAGACGCAGAGACGCAGAGACTCTGAGACGCAGAGACGCAGAGACTCTGAGACGCAGAGACGCTGAGACGCAGAGACGCTGAGACGCAGAGACGCAGACACTGAGATGCAGAGACTCTGAGACGCAGAGACGCTGAGACGCAGAGACGCAGAGACTCTGAGACGCAGAGACGCAGAGACTCTGAGACGCAGAGACGCAGAGACGCAGAGACTCTGAGACGCAGAGACTCTGAGACGCAGAGACGCAGAGACGCTGAGACGCAGAGACGCTGAGACGCAGAGACGCAGAGACTCTGAGACGCAGAGACGCAAAGACTCTGAGACGCAGAGACTCTGAGACGCAGAGACGCAGAGACGCAGAGATGCTGAGACGCAGAGACGCAGAGACTCTGAGACGCAGAGACGCAAAGACTCTGAGACGCAGAGACTCTGAGACGCAGAGACGCCGAGACACAGACACGCAGAGACTCTGAGACGCAGAGACGCAGAGACTCTGAGACGCAGAGACGCTGAGACGCAGAGACGCTGAGACGCTGAGACGCAGAGACGCTGAGACGCAGAGACGCAGAGACTCTGAGATGCAGAGACTCTGAGACGCAGAGACGCTGAGACGCAGAGACGCAGAGACTCTGAGACGCAGAGACGCAGAGACGCAGAGACTCTGAGACGCAGAGACTCTGAGACGCAGAGACGCAGAGACGCAGAGACGCTGAGACGCAGAGACGCTGAGACGCAGAGACGCAGAGACTCTGAGACGCAGAGACGCAAAGACTCTGAGACGCAGAGACTCTGAGACGCAGAGACGCAGAGACGCAGAGATGCTGAGACGCAGAGACGCAGAGACTCTGAGACGCAGAGACGCAAAGACTCTGAGACGCAGAGACTCTGAGACGCAGAGACGCAGAGACGCTGAGACGCAGAGACGCTGAGACGCAGAGACTCTGAGACGCAGAGACGCAGAGACTCTGAGACGAAGAGACGCTGAGACGCAGAGACGCAGAGACTCTGAGACGCAGAGACTCTGAGACGCAGACATGCAGATACTCTGAGACGCAGAGACACCGAGACGCAGACACGCAGAGACTCTGAGACGCAGAGACTCTGAGACGCAGAGACGCCGAGACGCAGACACGCAGAGACTCTGAGACGCAGAGACTCTGAGACGCAGAGACGCTGAGACTCTGAGACGAAGAGACGCTGAGACGCAGAGACGCAGAGACTCTGAGACGCAGAGACTCTGAGAAGCAGAGACGCAGAGACTCTGAGACGCAAAGACTCTGAGACGCAGAGACTCTGAGACGCAGAGACGCTGAGACTCTGAGACTCTGAGACGCAGAGACGCCGAGACACAGACACGCAGAGACTCTGAGACGCAGAGACACCGAGACGCAGACACGCAGAGACTCTGAGACGCAGAGACGCTGAGACGCAGAGACGCAGAGACTCTGAGATGCAGAGACTCTGAGACGCAGAGACGCAGAGACGCTGAGACGCAGAGACGCTGTGACGCAGAGACGCAGAGACTCTGAGACGCAGAGACGCAAAGACTCTGAGACGCAGAGACTCTGAGACGCAGAGACGCAGAGATGCTGAGACGCAGAGACGCAGAGACGCAGAGACTCTGAGACGCAGAGACGCAAAGACTCTGAGACGCAGAGACTCTGAGACGCTGAGACGCTGAGACGCAGAGACTCTGAGACGCAGAGACTCTGAGAAGCAGAGACGCAGAGACTCTGAGACGCAAAGACTCTGAGACGCAGAGACTCTGAGACGCAGAGACGCTGAGACTCTGAGACTCTGAGACGCAGAGACGCCGAGACACAGACACGCAGAGACTCTGAGACGCAGAGACACCGAGACGCAGACACGCAGAGCCTCTGAGACGCAGAGACGCTGAGACGCAGAGACGCAGAGACTCTGAGATGCAGAGACTCTGAGACGCAGAGACGCAGAGACGCTGAGACGCAGAGACGCTGTGACGCAGAGACGCAGAGACGCAGAGACGCAGAGACTCTGAGACGCAGAGACGCAAAGACTCTGAGACGCAGAGACTCTGAGACGCAGAGACGCAGAGATGCTGAGACGCTGAGACGCAGAGACGCAGAGACTCTGAGACGCAGAGACGCAGAGACGCAAAGACTCTGAGACGCAGAGACTCTGAGACGCAGAGACGCAGAGACGCTGAGACGCTGAGACGCAGAGACTCTGAGACGCAGAGACTCTGAGAAGCAGAGACGCAGAGACTCTGAGACGAAGAGACGCTGAGACGCAGAGACGCAGAGACTCTGAGACGCAGAGACTCTGAGACGCAGAGACTCTGAGACGCAGAGACTCTGAGACGCAAAGACTCTGAGACGCAGAGACTCTGAGACGCAGAGACGCTGAGACTCTGAGACGAAGAGACGCTGAGACGCAGAGACGCAGAGACTCTGAGACGCAGAGACTCTGAGACGCAGAGACTCTGAGAAGCAGAGACGCAGAGACTGTGAGACGCAAAGACTCTGAGACGCAGAGACTCTGAGACGCAGAGACGCTGAGACTCTGAGACTCTGAGACTCTGAGACTCTGAGACGCAGAGACGCCGAGACACAGACACGCAGAGACTCTGAGACGCAGAGACACCGAGACGCAGACACGCAGAGACTCTGAGACGCAGACACGCAGATACTCTGAGACGCAGAGACACCGAGACGCAGACACGCAGAGACTCTGAGACGCAGAGACTCTGAGACGCAGAGACGCCGAGACGCAGACACGCAGAGACTCTGAGACGCAGAGAGTCTGAGACGCAGAGACGCCGAGACGCAGAGACGCCGAGACGCAGACACGCAGAGACTCTGAGACGCAGAGACGCAGAGAATCTGAGACGCAGAGACTCTGAGACGCAGAGACGCAGAGACTCTGAGACGCAGAGACGCTGAGACGCTGAGATGCAGAGACTCTGAGATGCAGAGACGCTGAGACGCAGAGACGCTGAGACGCAGAGACGCAGAGACTCTGAGACGCAGAGACGCAGAGACTCTGAGACGCAGAGACGCAGAGACTCTGAGACGCAGAGACGCAGAAGCTCTGAGACGCTGAGACGCAGAGACTCTGAGATGCAGAGACGCTGAGACGCAGAGACGCAGAGACGCAGAGACTCTGAGACGCAGAGACGCAGAGACTCTGAGACGCAGAGACGCAGAGACTCTGAGACGCAGAGACGCTGAGACGCAGAGACGCTGAGACGCTGAGACGCAGAGACGCTGAGACGCAGAGACGCAGAGACTCTGAGATGCAGAGACTCTGAGACGCAGAGACGCTGAGACGCAGAGACTCTGAGACGCAGAGACGCAGAGACGCAGAGACTCTGAGACGCAGAGACTCTGAGACGCAGAGACGCAGAGACGCTGAGACGCAGAGACGCTGAGACGCAGAGACGCAGAGACTCTGAGACGCAGAGACGCAAAGACTCTGAGACGCAGAGACTCTGAGACGCAGAGACGCAGAGACGCAGAGACGCTGAGACGCAGAGACGCAGAGACTCTGAGACGCAGAGACGCAAAGACTCTGAGACGCAGAGACTCTGAGACGCAGAGACGCAGAGACGCAGAGACGCTGAGACGCAGAGACGCAGAGACTCTGAGACGCAGAGACGCAAAGACTCTGAGACGCAGAGACTCTGAGACGCAGAGACGCAGAGACGCTGAGACGCAGAGACGCTGAGACGCAGAGACTCTGAGACGCAGAGACTCTGAGAAGCAGAGACGCAGAGACTCTGAGACGAAGAGACGCTGAGACGCAGAGACGCAGAGACTCTGAGACGCAGAGACTCTGAGACGCAAAGACTCTGAGACGCAGAGACTCTGAGACGCAGAGACGCTGAGACTCTGAGACGAAGAGACGCTGAGACGCAGAGACGCAGAGACTCTGCGACGCAGAGACTCTGAGACGCAGAGACTCTGAGAAGCAGAGACGCAGAGACTCTGAGACGCAAAGACTCTGAGACGCAGAGACTCTGAGACGCAGAGACGCAGAGACGCTGAGACTCTGAGACTCTGAGACGCAGAGACGCCGAGACACAGACACGCAGAGACTCTGAGACGCAGAGACACCGAGACGCAGACACGCAGAGACTCTGAGACGCAGAGACGCTGAGACGCAGAGACGCAGAGACTCTGAGACGCAGAGACTCTGAGACGCAGAGACGCTGAGACGCAGAGACGCTGAGACGCAGAGACGCAGAGACTCTGAGACGCAGAGACGCAAAGACTCTGAGACGCAGAGACTCTGAGACGCAGAGACGCAGAGATGCTGAGACGCAGAGACTCCGAGACACAGACACGCAGAGACTCTGAGACGCAGAGACACCGAGACGCAGACACGCAGAGACTCTGAGACGCAGACACGCAGAGACTCTGAGACGCAGAGACACCGAGACGCAGACACGCAGAGACTCTGAGACGCAGACACGCAGAGACTCTGAGACGCAGAGACTCTGAGACGCAGAGACGCCGAGACGCAGAGACGCCGAGACGCAGACACGCCGAGACTCTGAGACGCAGAGACGCCGAGACGCAGAGACGCCGAGACGCAGAGACGCCGAGACGCAGACACGCAGAGATTCTGAGACGCAGAGACTCTGAGACGCAGAGACGCAGAGACTCTCAGACGCAGAGACTCTGAGACGCAGAGACGCAGAGACTCTGAGACGCAGAGACTCTGAGACGCAGAGACTCTGAGACGAAGAGACTCTGAGACGCTGAGACGAAGAGACTCTGAGACGCAGAGACGCAGAGACGCTGAGACGCAGAGATGCAGAGACGCAGAGACTCTGAGACGCAGAGACGCAGAGACTCTGAGACGCAGAGACTCTGAGACGCAGAGACGCAGAGACTCTGAGACGAAGAGACGCTGAGACGCAGAGACGCAGAGACTCTGAGACGCAGAGACACTGAGACGCAGAGACGCTGAGACTCTGAGACTCTGAGACGCAGTGACTCTGAGACTCTGAGACGCAGAGACGCCGAGACGCAGACACGCAGAGACTCTGAGACGCAGACACGCAGAGAATCTGAGACGCAGACACGCAGAGACTCTGAGACGCAGAGACGCCGAGACGCAGAGACTCTGAGACGCCGAGACGCAGACACGCAGAGACTCTGAGACGCAGAGACTCTGAGACGCAGAGACGCCGAGACGCAGAGACGCCGAGACGCAGACACGCAGAGACTCTGAGACGCAGAGACGCAGAGACACTGAGAAGCACAGACTCTGAGACGCAGAGACACTGAGACGCAGAGACGCAGAGAATCTGAGACGCAGAGAAGCAGAGACACTGAGAAGCAGAGACTCTGAGACGCAGAGACACTGAGACGCAGAGACTCTGAGACGCAGAGACGCAGAGACTCTGAGATGCAGAGACGCAGAGACTCTGAGACTCTGAGACGCAGAGTCTCTGAGATGCAGAGACGCAGAGACTCTGAGACTCTGAGACGCAGAGAAGCAGAGACGCAGAGACTCAGAGACTCTGAGACACAGAGACTCTGAGACGCAGAGACACGGAGACACTGAGACGCAGAGGAGCAGAGAAGCAGAGACGCAGAGACGCAGAGACGCAGAGACGCACAGACTCTGAGACTCTGAGACGCAGAGACACTGAGACTCTGAGACGCAGAGACGCAGAGATGCAAAGACTCTGAGACGCAGAGACACTGAGACGCAGAGACACGGAGACACTGAGACGCAGAGAAGCAGAGAAGCAGAGACGCAGGGACTCTGAGACTCTGAGACGCAGAGACACTGAGACTCTGAGACGCAGAGACGCAAAGACTCTGAGACGCAAAGACTCTGAGACGCAGAGACGGAGAGAAGCAGAGACGCAGAGGCTCTGAGACACAGAGACACTGAGACGCAGAGAAGCAGAGACGCAGAGACGCAGAGACACTGAGACGCAGAGAAGCAGAGAAGCAGAAACGCAGAGACGCAGAGACTCTGAGTACGCAGAGACACTGAGACGCAGAGACACTGAGATGCACAGACACTGAGACGCAGAGAAGCAGAGACGCAGAGAAGCAGAGATGCAGAGAAGCAGAGACGCAGAGACTCTGAGACGCAGAGAAGCAGAGAAGCAGAGACGCAGAGACGCAGAGACACTGAGACGCAGAGACTCTGAGACGCAGAGACGGAGAGAAGCAGAGACGCAGAGACTCTGAGACACAGAGACGGAGAGAAGCAGAGACGCAGAGACTCTGAGACACAGAGACACTGAGACGCAGAGAAGCAGAGACGCAGAGACTCTGAGACGCAGAGACACTGAGACGCAGAGAAGCAGAGAAGCAGAGATGAAGAGAAGTAGAGACGCAGAGACGCAGACACTCTGAGACGCAGAGACTCTGAGACGCAGAGACTCTGAGACGCAGAGACGCCGAGACGCAGAGACGCCGAGACGCAGACACGCAGAGACTCTGAGACGCAGAGACGCAGAGACACTGAGAAGCAGAGACTCTGAGACGCAGAGACACTGAGACGCAGAGACGCAGAGAATCTGAGACGCAGAGACGCAGAGACACTGAGAAGCAGAGACTCTGAGACGCAGAGACACTGAGACGCAGAGACGCGGAGACTCTGAGACGCAGAGACTCTGAGACGCAGAGACTCTGAGATGCAGAGAAGCAGAGACGCAGAGAAGCAGAGACGCAGAGACGCAGAGACGCAGAGACTCTGAGACGCAGAGACACTGAGACGCAGAGACTCTGAGGCGCAGAGACACTGAGACGCAGAGACTCTGAGACGCAGAGACACTGAGACGCAGAGACTCTGAGACGCAGAGACACTGAGACGCAGAGACTCTGAGACGCAGAGACACAGAGACTCTGAGATGCAGAGACTCTGAGATGCAGAGACGCAGAGACTCTGAGACTCTGAGACGCAGAGAAGCAGAGACGCAGAGACACGGAGACACTGAGACGCAGAGAAGCAGAGAAGCAGAGACGCAGAGACGCAGAGACTCTGAGACGCAGAGACACTGAGACTCTGAGACGCAGAGACGCAGAGACTCTGAGACGCAGAGACACTGAGACGCAGAGACACTGAGACACTGAGACACAGAGAAGCAGAGAAGCAGAGACGCAGGGACTCTGAGACTCTGAGACGCAGAGACACTGAGACTCTGAGACGCAGAGACACTGAGACTCTGAGACGCAGAGACGCAGAGACTCTGAGACGGAGAGAAGCAGAGACGCAGAGGCTCTGAGACACAGAGACACTGAGACGCAGAGAAGCAGAGACGCAGAGACATAGAACATAGAACATAGAACATAGAACATTACAGCGCAGAACAGGCCCTTCGGCCCACGATGTTGCGCCGACCAGTTACAAAAACAATGACCCACTAGCCTATACCAATCCCTTTTCGTCCATAAACCTATCCAGAGATCTCTTAAACGCCCCCAAACTAGACGCATTTACAACTGCAGCAGGCAGGGCATTCCAATCCCTCACCACCCGCTGGGTAAAGAACCTACCCCTGACATCCGTCCTGTAGCTACCCCCCCTTAATTTAAAGCCATGCCCCCTCGTGCTAGCTTTCTCCATCCGAGGAAAAAGGCTATCACTATCCACCCGATCTAAACCTCTAATCATCTTATATGTTTCAATAAGATCCCCTCTTAGCCGCCTTCTTTCCAACGAAAACAACCCTAAATCCCTCAGTCTCTCCTCATAGGACCTCCCCACCATACCAGGCAACATCCTAGTAAACCTCCTCTGCACCCTCTCCAACGCCTCCACATCCTTCTTGTAATGCGGGGACCAGAACTGCACACAGTACTCCAAGTGCGGCCGCACTAGAGTAGTGTACAGTTGCAACATTACACTGCGACTCCTAAATTCAATCCCCCTACCAATAAACGCCAAGACACCGTACGCCTTCTTGACAACCTTATCTACTTGATTCCCAACTTTCAGGGATCTATGTATATATATATATATATATATATCTATGAGACGCTGAGACGCAGAGACACTGAGACGCAGAGAAGCAGAGAAGCAGAAACGCAGAGACGCAGAGACTCTGAGTACGCAGAGACACTGAGACGCAGAGACACTGAGACGCAGAGAAGCAGAGACGCAGAGAAGCAGAGATGCAGAGAAGCAGAGAAGCAGAGACTCTGAGACTCTGAGACGCAGAGACACTGAGACGCAAAGACTCTGAGACGCAGAGACTCTGAGACGCTGAGACGCTGAGATGCAGAGACGCAAAGACGCTGAGACGCTGAGACGCAGAGACGCTGAGACGCTGAGAAGCAGAGACGCAGAGACGCAGAGATGCAGAGACTCTGAGACTCTGAGACGCAGAGACACTGAGACGCAAAGACTCTGAGACGCAGAGACTCTGAGACGCAGAGACTCTGAGACGCAGAGACTCTGAGACGCAGAGACACTGAGACGCAGAGACACTGAGACGCAGAGACTCTGAGACGCAGAGACTCTGAGACGCAGAGACTCTGAGACGCAGAGACACTGAGACGCAGAGACTCTGAGACGCAGAGACGCAGAGACTCTGAGACGCAGAGACGCAGAGACTCTGAGACGCAGAGACGCTGAGACTCTGAGACGCAGAGACTCTGAGACGCAGAGACGCAGAGACTCTGAGACGCAGAGACTCTGAGACGCAGAGACACTGAGACGCAGACACTCTGAGACGCAGAGACTCTGAGACGCAGAGACTCTGAGACGCAGAGACTCTGAGACGCAGAGACACTGAGACGCAGAGACTCTGAGACGCAGAGACACTGAGACGCAGAGACTCTGAGACGCAGAGACACTGAGACGCAGAGACTCTGAGACGCAGAGACACTGAGACGCAGAGACTCTGAGACGCAGAGACACTGAGACGCAGAGACGCAGAGACACTGAGATGCAGAGACGCAGAGACGCAGAGACTCTGAGACGCAGAGACACTGAGACTCTGAGACGCAGAGACTCTGAGACGCAGAGACACTGAGACGCAGAGACACTGAGACACTGAGACACAGAGAAGCAGAGAAGCAGAGACGCAGGGACTCTGAGACTCTGAGACGCAGAGACACTGAGACTCTGAGACGCAGAGACGCAAAGACTCTGAGACGCAAAGACGCAGAGACGGAGAGAAGCAGAGACGCAGAGACGCAGAGGCTCTGAGACACAGAGACACTGAGACGCAGAGAAGCAGAGACGCAGAGACGCTGAGACGCAGACACACTGAGACGCAGAGAAGCAGAGAAGCAGAAATGCAGAGACGCAAAGACTCTGAGTTGCAGAGACGCTGAGATGCAGAGACGCAGAGACTCTGAGACTCTGAGACGCAGAGAAGCAGAGACGCAGAGACACGGAGACACTGAGACGCAGAGAAGCAGAGAAGCAGAGACGCAGAGACGCAGAGACTCTGAGACGCAGAGACACTGAGACTCTGAGACGCAGAGACGCAGAGACTCTGAGACGCAGAGACACTGAGACGCAGAGACACTGAGACACTGAGACACAGAGAAGCAGAGAAGCAGAGACGCAGGGACTCTGAGACTCTGAGACGCAGAGACACTGAGACGCAGAGACACTGAGACTCTGAGACGCAGAGACGCAGAGACTCTGAGACGCAGAGACACTGAGACACAGAGACACTGAGACACTGAGACGCAGAGAAGCAGAGAAGCAGAGAAGCAGAGACGCAGGGACTCTGAGACTCTGAGACGCAGAGACACTGAGACTCTGAGACGCAGAGACGCAGAGACGCTGAGACGCAGAGACGCAAAGACTCTGAGACGCAAAGACTCTGAGACGCAGAGACGGAGAGAAGCAGAGACGCAGAGGCTCTGAGACACAGACACTGAGACGCAGAGAAGCAGAGACGCAGAGACGCTGAGACGCAGACACACTGAGACGCAGAGAAGCAGAGAAGCAGAAACGCAGAGACGCAGAGACTCTGAGTACGCAGAGACACTGAGACGCAGAGACACTGAGACGCAGAGAAGCAGAGACGCAGAGAAGCAGAGATGCAGAGAAGCAGAGAAGCAGAGACTCTGAGACGCAGAGAAGCAGAGACGCAGAGACGCAGAGATGCAGAGACTCTGAGACGCAGAGACACTGAGACTCTGAGACGCAGAGACGCAAAGACTCTGAGACGCAAAGACTCTGAGACGCAAAGACTCTGAGACGCAGAGACACTGAGACGCAGAGACTCTGAGACGCAGAGACGGAGAGAAGCAGAGACGCAGAGACTCTGAGACACAGAGACGGAGAGAAGCAGAGACGCAGAGACTCTGAGACACTGAGACGCAGAGAAGCAGAGACGCAGAGACTCTGAGACGCAGAGACACTGAGACGCAGAGAAGCAGAGAAGCAGAGATGCAGAGAAGCAGAGACGCAGAGACGCAGACACTCTGAGACGCAGTGACACTGAGATGCAGAGACACTGAGAAGCAGAGACGCAGAGACACTGAGACACAGAGACACAGAGACACTGAGACGCAGAGACACTGAGACGCAGAGAAGCAGAGAAGCAGAGATGCAGAGATGCAGAGAAGCAGAGACGCAGAGACGCAGACACTCTGAGACGCAGTGACACTGAGATGCAGAGACACTGAGAAGCAGAGACGCAGAGACACTGAGACACAGAGACACAGAGACACTGAGACGCTGAGACGCAGAGACACTGAGACTCTGAGACACAGAGACACTGAGACTCTGAGACACAGAGACACTGAGACGCAGAGACACTGAGACGCAGAGACACTGAGACTCTGAGACACAGAGACACTGAGACACTGAGACTCTGAGACACTGAGACGCAGAGACACTGAGACGCAGAGACACTGAGACGCAGAGACGCAGAGACGCAGAGACCCTGAGACGCAGAGACACTGAGACGCTGAGACTCTGAGACACTGAGACGCAGGGACTGTGAGACGCAGAGACACTAAGACCCAGACATAGAAACACTGAGACGCAGAGACACTGAGACGCAGAGACACTGAGACGCTGGGACTGTGAGACGCAGAGACACTAAGACCCAGAGACACTGAGACACTGAGACGCAGAGACGCAAAGACGCAAAGACGCTGAGACGCAGAGACGCAATGACTCTGAGACGGAGACACATTGAGACGCAGAGACACAGAGACGCAGAGACACAGAGACGCAGAGATGCAGAGACACTGAGACGCAGAGGCACTGAGACACAGAGACCCTGAGACGCAGAGACACTGAGACGCAGAGGCACTGAGACACAGAGACACTGAGACGCAGAGACTCTGAGACGCAGAGACGCAGAGACGTAGAGATGCAGAGACACTGAGACGCAGAGGCACTGAGACACAGAGACCCTGAGACGCAGAGACGCAGAGACACTGAGACGCAGAGGCACTGAGACACAGAGACACTGAGACGCAGAGACTCTGAGACACTGTGACGCAGAGGCACTGAGACGCAGAGACGCAGAGACACTGTGACGCAGAGACACTGAGACGTAGAGACGCAAAGACACTGAGACGCAGAGATACTGAGACGCAGAGACGCAAAGACTCTGAGACGCTGAGACGCAGAGACGCAAAGACACTGAGACTCTGAGACGCTGAGACGCAGAGACACTGAGACGCAGAGACGCAAAGACACTGAGACTCTGAGACGCTGAGATGCTGAGACGCAGAGACGCTGAGACGCAGAGACGCTGAGACGCAGAGACTCTGAGACGCAGAGACGCAAAGACACTGAGACTCAGAGAGGCAAAGACACTGAGACGCAGAGACACTGAGACGCAGAGACGCAAAGACACTGAGACGCAGAGACACAAAGACACTGAGACGCAGAGACACTGAGACGCAGAGACGCAAAGACACTGAGACGCAGAGACACTGAGACGCAGAGACTCTGAGACGCAGAGACACTGAGACGCAGAGACACTGAGACGCAGAGACACTGAGACGCAAAGACACTGAGACGCAGAGACACTGAGACGCAGAGACGCAGAGACGCAGAGACGCTGAGACGCAGAGACGCAGAGACACTGAGACGCAGAGACACTGAGACGCAGAGATACTGAGACGCAGAGACACTGAGATGCTGAGACTCTGAGACACTGACACGCAGAGACACTGAGACGCAGAGACACTGAGACGCAGAGACACTGAGACGCAGAGACACTGAGACGCAGAGACGCAAAGACACTGAGACGCAGAGACACTGAGACGCAGAGACACTGAGACGCAGAGACACTGAGACGCAGAATCGCAAAGACACTGAGACGCGGAGACACTGAGACGCAGAGACACTGAGACGCAGAATCGCAAAGACACTGAGACGCGGAGACACTGAGACGCAGAGACACTGAGACGCAGAGACGCAGAGACGCAGAGACACTGAGACGCAGAGACACTGAGACGCAGAGACGCAGAGACACTGAGACGCAGAGACACTGAGACGCAGAGACGCAAAGACGCTGAGACGCTGAGACGCAGAGACGCAAAGACACTGAGACGCAGAGACACTGAGACGCAGAGACACTGAGACGCAGAGACGCAAAGACACTGAGACGGAGAGACACTGAGACGCAGAGACACAGAGACTCTGAGACACAGAGACACTGAGACGCAGAGACACTGAGACGCAGAGACACTGAGACACTGAGGCGCAGAGACACAGAGACTCTGAGACGCAGAGACGCAGAGACGCAGAGACACTGAGACGCAGAGACACTGAGACGCAGAGACACTGAGACGCAGAGACACTGAGATGCTGAGACTCTGAGACACTGACACGCAGAGACTCTGAGACGCAGAGACGCAGAGACGCAGAGACACTGAGACGCAGAGACACTGAGACTCTGAGACACTGACACGCAGAGACGCTGAGACCCTGAGACGCAGAGACGCTGAGACGCAGAGACACTGAGATGCTGAGACTCTGAGACACTGAGACGCAGAGACACAGAGACGCAGAGACGCAGAGACACTGAGACACAGAGACGCAGAGACGCTGAGACGCTGAGACGCAGAGACGCTGAGACGCAGAGACACTGAGATTCTGAGACTCTGAGACACTGAGACGCAGAGACACAGAGACGCAGAGACGCAGAGACACTGAGACGCAGAGACACTGAGACGCAGAGACACTGAGATGCTGAGACGCAGAGACACTGAGACGCAGAGACGCAATGACACTGAGACGCAAAGACACTGAGACGCAGAGACACTGAGACGCAGAGACGCAGAGACGCAGAGACGCAAAGACACTGAGACGCAGGGACACTGAGACGCAGAGACACTGAGACGCAGAGACACTGAGACGCAGAGACACTGAGACGCAGAGACGCAAAGACACTGAGACGCAGGGACACTGAGACGCAGAGACACTGAGACGCAGAGACACTGAGACGCAGAGACACTGAGACGCAGAGACGCAAAGACACTGAGACGCAGAGACACTGAGACGCAGAGACACTGAGACACAGAGACACTGAGACGCAGAGACACTGAGAGGCAGAGACACTGAGACGCAGAGACACTGAGACTCTGAGACACTGAGACGCAGAGACACTGAGACGCAAAGACACTGCGACGCTGAGACACTGAGACGCTGAGACGCAAAAACACTGAGACGCAGAGACACTGAGACGCAGAGACACTGAGACGCAGAGACACTGAGACGCAGAGACGCAAAGACACTGAGACGCAGGGACACTGAGACGCAGAGACACTGAGACGCAGAGACACTGAGACGCAGAGACGCAAAGACACTGAGACGCAGAGACATTGAGACGCAGAGACACTGAGACGCAGAGACACTGAGACGCAGAGACACTGAGAGGCAGAGACACTGAGACGCAGAGACACTGAGAGGCAGAGACACTGAGACGCAGAGACACTGAGACGCAAAGACACTGCGACGCTGAGACACTGAGACGCTGAGACGCAAAGACACTGAGACGCTGAGACGCTGAGACGCAGAGACGCAAAAACACTGAGACGCAGAGACACTGAGACGCAGAGACACTGAGACGCAGAGACACTGAGACGCAGAGACACTGAGACGCAGAGACGCAAAGACACTGAGACGCAGAGACACTGAGACGCAGAGACACTGAGACGCAGAGACGCAGAGACACTGAGACGCAGAGACACTGAGACGCAGAGACACTGAGACGCAGAGACGCAAAGACACTGAGACGCAGAGACACTGAGACGCAGAGACACTGAGACGCAGAGACGCAGAGACACTGAGACGCAGAGACACTGAGACGCAGAGACACTGAGACGCAGAGACGCAGAGACACTGAGACGCAGAGAAGCAGAGACACTGAGACGCAGAGACACTGAGACGCAGAGACACTGAGACGCTGAGACTCTGAGACACTGAGACGCAGAGACGCAGAGACACTGAGACGCAGAGACGCAAAGACGCTGAGACGCAGAGACACTGAGACGCAGAGACGCAGAGACGGAGAGACACTGAGACGCAGAGACGCAAAGACGCTGAGACGCAGAGACACTGAGACGCAGAGACGCAAAGACACTGAGACGCAGAGACACTGAGACGCAGAGACACTGAGACGCAGAGACGCAGAGACACTGAAAGGCAGAGACACTGAGACGCAGAGACACTGAGACGCAGAGACACTGAGACGCAGAGACACTGAGACGCAGAGACGCAAAGACACTGAGACGCAGAGACACTGAGACGCAGAGACGCAAAGACGCTGAGACGCAGAGACACTGAGACGCAGAGACGCAAAGACACTGAGACGCAGAGACACTGAGACGCAGAGACACTGAGACGCAGAGACACTGAGACGCAGAGACACTGAGACGCAGAGACACTGCGACGCTGAGACACTGAGACGCAGAGACTCTGAGACACTGAGTCGCAGAGACACTGAGACGCAGAGACACTGAGACGCAGAGACACTGAGACGCTGAGACGCAAAGACACTGAGACGCTGAGACGCTGAGACGCAGAGACGCAAAAACACTGAGACGCAGAGACACTGAGACGCAGAGACACTGAGACGCAGAGACACTGAGACGCAGAGACGCAAAGACACTGAGACGCAGAGACACTGAGATGCAGAGACACTGAGACGCAGAGACGCAAAGACACTGTGACGCAGAGACACTGAGACGCAGAGACACTGAGACGCAGAGACGCAGAGACTCTGAGACGCAGAGACGCAAAGACACTGAGACGCAGACACACTGAGACGCAGAGACACTGAGACGCAGAGACGCAAAGACACTGAGACGCAGAGACACTGAGACGCAGAGACGCAGAGACACTGAGACGCAGAGACACTGAGACGCAGAGACACTGAGACGCTGAGACTCTGAGACGCTGAGACACAGAGACACAGAGACGCAGAGACACTGAGACGCAGAGACACTGAGACGCAGAGACACTGAGACGCAGAGACGCAAAGACGCTGAGACGCAGAGACACTGAGACGCAGAGACGCAAAGACACTGAGACGCAGAGACACTGAGATGCAGAGACACTGAGACGCAGAGACACTGAGACGCAGAGACACTGAGACGCAGAGACGCAGAGACGCAAAGACGCTGAGACGCAGAGACACTGAGACGCAGAGACGCAAAGACTCTGAGACGCAGAGACACTGAGACGCAGAGACACTGAGACGCAGAGACACTGAGACGCAGAGACACTGAGACACTGAGACGCAGAGACACTGAGACGCAGAGACACTGACACGCAGAGACGCAAAGACACTGAGACGCAGAGACGCAAAGACACTGAGACGCAGAGACACTGAGACGCAGAGACGCAAAGACACTGAGACGCAGAGACGCAGAGACACTGAGACGCAGAGACACTGAGACGCAGAGACACTGAGACGCAGAGACGCAAAGACACTGAGACGCAGAGACACTGAGACGCAGAGACACTGAGACGCAGAGACGCAAAGACACTGAGACGCAGAGACACTGAGACGCAGAGACACTGAGACACTGAGACACTGAGACACTGAGACGCAGAGACACTGAGACGCAGAGACACTGAGACGCAGAGACGCAAAGACACTGAGACGCAGAGACACTGAGACGCAGAGACACTGAGACACTGAGACGCAGAGACACTGAGACGCAGAGACACTGAGACACTGAGACGCAAAGACGTTGAGACGCAAAGACACTGAGACGCAGAGACACTGAGACGCAGAGACGCAAAGACGCTGAGACGCAGAGTCGCAAAGACACTGAGACGCGGAGACACTGAGACGCAGAGACACTGAGACGCAGAGACGCAGAGACGCAGAGACACTGAGACGCAGAGACACTGAGACGCAGAGACGCAGAGACACTGAGACGCAGAGACACTGAGACGCAGAGACGCAAAGACGCTGAGACGCAGAGACGCAAAGACACTGAGACGCAGAGACACTGAGACGCAGAGACACTGAGACGCAGAGACGCAAAGACACTGAGACGGAGAGACACTGAGACGCAGAGACACAGAGACTCTGAGACACAGAGACACTGAGACGCAGAGACACTGAGACACAGAGACACTGAGACACTGAGACGCAGAGACACAGAGACTCTGAGACGCAGAGACGCAGAGACGCAGAGACGCAGAGACGCAGAGACACTGAGACGCAGAGACACTGAGACGCAGAGACACTGAGACACTGAGACGCAGAGACACTGAGACTCTGAGACACTGACATGCAGAGACGCTGAGACGCTGAGACGCAGAGACGCTGAGACGCAGAGACACTGAGACGCAGAGACACTGAGACGCAGAGACGCAGAGACACTGAGACGCAGAGACACTGAGACGCAGAGACACTGAGACGCAGAGACACTGAGACGCAGAGACGCTGAGACGCTGAGACGCAGAGACGCTGAGACGCAGAGACACTGAGATGCTGAGACTCTGAGACGCAGAGACACTGAGATGCTGAGACTCTGAGACACTGACACGCAGAGACGCTGAGACGCTGAGACGCAGAGACACTGAGACGCAGAGACGCAATGACACTGAGACGCAAAGACACTGAGACGCAGAGACACTGAGACGCAGAGACGCAAAGACACTGAGACGCAGGGACACTGACACGCAGAGACACTGAGACGCAGAGACACTGAGACGCAGAGACACTGAGACGCAGAGACGCAAAGACACTGAGACGCAGGGACACTGAGACGCAGAGACACTGAGACGCAGAGACACTGAGACGCAGAGACGCAAAGACACTGAGACGCAGAGACACTGAGACGCAGAGACACTGAGACGCAGAGACACTGAGACGCAGAGACACTGAGACGCAGAGACACTGAGACGCAAAGACACTGCGACGCTGAGACACTGAGACGCAGAGACTATGAGACACTGAGTCGGAGAGACACTGAGACGCAGAGACACTGAGACGCAGAGACACTGAGACGCTGAGACGCAGACACACTGAGACGCTGAGACGCTGAGACGCAGAGACGCAAAAACACTGAGACGCAGAGACACTGAGACGCAGAGACACTGAGACGCAGAGACACTGAGACGCAGAGACACTGAGACGCAGAGACGCAAAGACACTGAGACGCAGAGACACTGAGACGCAGAGACGCTGAGACGCAGAGACGCAGAGACACTGAGACGCAGAGACACTGAGACGCAGAGACACTGAGACGCAGAGACGCAAAGACACTGAGACGCAGAGACACTGAGACGCAGAGACACTGAGACGCAGAGAAGCAGAGACGCAGAGACGCAGAGACTCTGAGACGCAGAGACGCAAAGACACTGAGACGCAGAGACACTGAGACGCAGAGACGCAGAGACACTGAGACGCAGAGACACTGAGACGCAGAGAAGCAGAGAAGCAGAGACACTGAGACGCAGAGACACTGAGACGCAGAGACACTGAGACGCTGAGACTCTGAGACACTGAGACGCAGAGACGCAGAGACACTGAGACGCAGAGACGCAAAGACGCTGAGACGCAGAGACACTGAGACGCAGAGACGCAGAGACGCAGAGACGCAGAGACACTGAGACGCAGAGACGCAAAGACGCTGAGACGCAGAGACACTGAGACGCAGAGACGCAAAGACACTGAGACGCAGAGACACTGAGACGCAGAGACACTGAGACGCAGAGACACTGAGACGCAGAGACGCAGAGACACTGAAAGGCAGAGACACTGAGACGCAGAGACACTGAGACGCAGAGACACTGAGACGCAGAGACGCAAAGACACTGAGACGCAGAGACACTGAGACGCAGAGACGCAAAGACGCTGAGACGCAGAGACACTGAGATGCAGAGACGCAAAGACACTGAGACGCAGAGACACTGAGACGCAGAGACACTGAGACGCAGAGACACTGAGACGCAGAGACACTGAGACGCAGAGACACTGAGAGGCAGAGACACTGAGACGCAGAGACACTGAGACGCAGAGACACTGAGACGCAGAGACACTGAGACGCAGAGACACTGAGAGGCAGAGACACTGAGACGCAAAGACACTGCGACGCTGAGACACTGAGACGCAGAGACTCTGAGACACTGAGTCGCAGAGACACTGAGACGCAGAGACACTGAGACGCTGAGACGCAAAGACACTGAGACGCTGAGACGCTGAGACGCAGAGACGCAAAAACACTGAGACGCAGAGACACTGAGACGCAGAGACACTGAGACGCAGAGACACTGAGACGCAGAGACACTGAGACGCAGAGACGCAAAGACACTGAGACGCAGAGACACTGAGACGCAGAGACACTGAGACGCAGAGACACTGAGACGCAGAGACGCAAAGACACTGAGACGCAGAGACACTGAGACGCAGAGACGCAGAGACTCTGAGACGCAGAGACGCAAAGACACTGAGACGCAGAGACACTGAGACGCAGAGACACTGAGATGCAGAGACGCAAAGACACTGAGACGCAGAGACACTGAGACGCAGAGACGCAGAGACACTGAGACGCAGAGACACTGAGACGCAGAGACACTGAGACGCTGAGACTCTGAGACACTGAGACACAGAGACACTGAGACGCAGAGACACAGAGACGCAGAGACACTGAGACGCAGAGACACTGAGACGCAGAGACACTGAGACGCAGAGACGCAAAGACGCTGAGACGCAGAGACACTGAGACGCAGAGACGCAGAGACACTGAGACGCAGAGACACTGAGACGCAGAGACACTGAGACGCAGAGACACTGAGACGCAGAGACGCAGAGACACTGAGACGCAGAGACACTGAGACGCAGAGACACTGACACGCAGAGACGCAAAGACACTGAGACGCAGAGACGCAAAGACACTGAGACGCAGAGACACTGAGACGCAGAGACGCAAAGACACTGAGACGCAGAGACGCAGAGACACTGAGACGCAGAGACACTGAGACGCAGAGACGCAAAGACACTGAGACACAGAGACACTGAGACGCAGAGACACTGAGACGCAGAGACGCAAAGACACTGAGACGCAGAGACACTGAGACGCAGAGACACTGAGACACTGAGACACTGAGACGCAGAGACACTGAGACGCAGAGACACTGAGACGCAGAGACGCAAAGACACTGAGACGCAGAGACACTGAGAAGCAAAGACGCAAAGACACTGAGACGCAGAGACACTGAGACGCAGAGACACTGAGACGCAGAGACACTGAGACACTGAGACGCAAAGACGTTGAGACGCAAAGACACTGAGACGCAGAGACACTGAGACGCAGAGACGCAAAGACGCTGAGACGCAGAGACGCAAAGACACTGAGACGCAGAGACACTGAGACGCAGAGACACTGAGATGGAGAGACACTGAGACACTGAGACACAGAGACTCTGAGACACTGAGACGCAGAGACACTAGACGCAGAGACACTGAGACGCAGAGACGCAGAGACGCAGAGACGCTGTGACGCAGAGACACTGAGACGCAGAGACACTGAGACGCAGAGACACTGAGACGCTGAGACGCAAAGACACTGAGACGCAGAGACACTGAGACGCAGAGACACTGAGACGCAGAGACACTGAGACACAGAGACGCAGAGACACTGAGACGCAGAGACGCAAAGACGCTGAGACGCAGAGACGCAATGACACGGAGATGGAGAGACACTGACACACAGAGACACTGAGACGCAGAGACACTGAGACGCAGAGACGCAAAGACACTGAGACGCAGAGACACTGAGACGCAGAGACGCAGAGACACTGAGACGCAGAGACGCAAAGACACTGAGATGGAGAGACACTGAGACGCAGAGACACAGAGACGCAGAGACACTGAGACGCAGAGACGCAGAGACACTGAGACGCAGAGACGCAGAGACACTGAGACGCAGAGACACTGAGACGCAGAGACACAGAGACGCAGAGACACTGAGATGCAGAGACGCAGAGACACTGAGACACAGAGACACTGAGACGCAGAGACACTGAGACGCAGACACACTGAGACGCAGAGACACTGAGACGCAGAGACACTGAGACGCAGAGACGCAGAGACACAGAGACACTGAGACGCAGAGACACTGAGACGCAGAGACGCAAAGACACTGAGACGCAGAGACACTTAGACGCAGAGACGCAGTGACACTGAGACGCAGAGACACTGAGACGCAGAGACACTGAGACGCAGAGACGCAATGACACGGAGATGGAGAGACACTGACACACAGATACACTGAGACGCAAAGACACTGAGACGCAGAGACACTGAGACGCAGAGAAGCAGAGAAGCAGAGATGCAGAGAAGCAGAGACGCAGAGACGCAGACACTCTGAGACGCAGTGACACTGAGATGCAGAGACACTGAGAAGCAGAGACGCAGAGACACTGAGACACAGAGACACAGAGACACTGAGACGCAGAGACACTGAGACGCAGAGAAGCAGAGAAGCAGAGATGCAGAGAAGCAGAGACGCAGAGACGCAGACACTCTGAGACGCAGTGACACTGAGATGCAGAGACACTGAGAAGCAGAGACACTGAGACTCTGAGACACAGAGACACTGAGACTCTGAGACACAGAGACACTGAGACGCAGAGACACTGAGACGCAGAGACACTGAGACTCTGAGACACAGAGACACTGAGACATTGAGACTCTGAGACACTGAGACGCAGAGACACTGAGACGCAGAGACACTGAGACGCAGAGACGCAGAGACGCAGAGACCCTGAGACGCAGAGACACTGAGACGCTGAGACTCTGAGACACTGAGACGCAGGGACTGTGAGACGCAGAGACACTAAGACCCAGACATAGAAACACTGAGACGCAGAGACACTGAGACGCAGAGACACTGAGACGCTGGGACTGTGAGACGCAGAGACACTAAGACCCAGAGACACTGAGACACTGAGACGCAGAGACGCAAAGACGCAAAGACGCTGAGACGCAGAGACGCAATGACTCTGAGACGGAGACACATTGAGACGCAGAGACACAGAGACGCAGAGACACAGAGACGCAGAGATGCAGAGACACTGAGACGCAGAGGCACTGAGACACAGAGGCACTGAGACACAGAGACCCTGAGACGCAGAGACACTGAGACGCAGAGGCACTGAGACACAGAGACACTGAGACGCAGAGACTCTGAGACGCAGAGACGCAGAGACGCAGAGATGCAGAGACACTGAGACGCAGAGGCACTGAGACGCAGAGACGCAAAGACACTGAGACGCAGAGACACTGAGACGCAGAGACGCAGACACACTGAGACGCTGAGACGCTGAGACGCAGAGACGCAAAAACACTGAGACGCAGAGACACTGAGACGCAGAGACACTGAGACGCAGAGACACTGAGACGCAGAGACACTGAGACGCAGAGACGCAAAGACACTGAGACGCAGAGACACTGAGACGCAGAGACGCTGAGACGCAGAGACGCAGAGACACTGAGACGCAGAGACACTGAGACGCAGAGACACTGAGACGCAGAGACGCAAAGACACTGAGACGCAGAGACACTGAGACGCAGAGACACTGAGACGCAGAGAAGCAGAGACGCAGAGACGCAGAGACTCTGAGACGCAGAGACGCAAAGACACTGAGACGCAGAGACACTGAGACGCAGAGACGCAGAGACACTGAGACGCAGAGACACTGAGACGCAGAGAAGCAGAGAAGCAGAGACACTGAGACGCAGAGACACTGAGACGCAGAGACACTGAGACGCTGAGACTCTGAGACACTGAGACGCAGAGACGCAGAGACACTGAGACGCAGAGACGCAAAGACGCTGAGACGCAGAGACACTGAGACGCAGAGACGCAGAGACGCAGAGACGCAGAGACACTGAGACGCAGAGACGCAAAGACGCTGAGACGCAGAGACACTGAGACGCAGAGACGCAAAGACACTGAGACGCAGAGACACTGAGACGCAGAGACACTGAGACGCAGAGACACTGAGACGCAGAGACGCAGAGACACTGAAAGGCAGAGACACTGAGACGCAGAGACACTGAGACGCAGAGACACTGAGACGCAGAGACGCAAAGACACTGAGACGCAGAGACACTGAGACGCAGAGACGCAAAGACGCTGAGACGCAGAGACACTGAGATGCAGAGACGCAAAGACACTGAGACGCAGAGACACTGAGACGCAGAGACACTGAGACGCAGAGACACTGAGACGCAGAGACACTGAGACGCAGAGACACTGAGAGGCAGAGACACTGAGACGCAGAGACACTGAGACGCAGAGACACTGAGACGCAGAGACACTGAGACGCAGAGACACTGAGACGCAAAGACACTGCGACGCTGAGACACTGAGACGCAGAGACTCTGAGACACTGAGTCGCAGAGACACTGAGACGCAGAGACACTGAGACGCTGAGACGCAAAGACACTGAGACGCTGAGACGCTGAGACGCAGAGACGCAAAAACACTGAGACGCAGAGACACTGAGACGCAGAGACACTGAGACGCAGAGACACTGAGACGCAGAGACGCAAAGACACTGAGACGCAGAGACACTGAGACGCAGAGACACTGAGACGCAGAGACACTGAGACGCAGAGACGCAAAGACACTGAGACGCAGAGACACTGAGACGCAGAGACGCAGAGACTCTGAGACGCAGAGACGCAAAGACACTGAGACGCAGAGACACTGAGACGCAGAGACACTGAGATGCAGAGACGCAAAGACACTGAGACGCAGAGACACTGAGACGCAGAGACGCAGAGACACTGAGACGCAGAGACACTGAGACGCAGAGACACTGAGACGCTGAGACTCTGAGACACTGAGACACAGAAACACTGAGACGCAGAGACACAGAGACGCAGAGACACTGAGACGCAGAGACACTGAGACGCAGAGACACTGAGACGCAGAGACGCAAAGACGCTGAGACGCAGAGACACTGAGACGCAGAGACGCAGAGACACTGAGACGCAGAGACACTGAGACGCAGAGACACTGAGACGCAGAGACACTGAGACGCAGAGACGCAGAGACACTGAGACGCAGAGACACTGAGACGCAGAGACACTGACACGCAGAGACGCAAAGACACTGAGACGCAGAGACGCAAAGACACTGAGACGCAGAGACACTGAGACGCAGAGACGCAAAGACACTGAGACGCAGAGACGCAGAGACACTGAGACGCAGAGACACTGAGACGCAGAGACGCAAAGACACTGAGACACAGAGACACTGAGACGCAGAGACACTGAGACGCAGAGACGCAAAGACACTGAGACGCAGAGACACTGAGACGCAGAGACACTGAGACACTGAGACACTGAGACGCAGAGACACTGAGACGCAGAGACACTGAGACGCAGAGACGCAAAGACACTGAGACGCAGAGACACTGAGAAGCAAAGACGCAAAGACACTGAGACGCAGAGACACTGAGACGCAGAGACACTGAGACGCAGAGACACTGAGACACTGAGACGCAAAGACGTTGAGACGCAAAGACACTGAGACGCAGAGACACTGAGACGCAGAGACGCAAAGACGCTGAGACGCAGAGACGCAAAGACACTGAGACGCAGAGACACTGAGACGCAGAGACACTGAGATGGAGAGACACTGAGACACTGAGACACAGAGACTCTGAGACACTGAGACGCAGAGACACTAGACGCAGAGACACTGAGACGCAGAGACGCAGAGACGCAGAGACGCTGTGACGCAGAGACACTGAGACGCAGAGACACTGAGACGCAGAGACACTGAGACGCTGAGACGCAAAGACACTGAGACGCAGAGACACTGAGACGCAGAGACACTGAGACGCAGAGACACTGAGACACAGAGACGCAGAGACACTGAGACGCAGAGACGCAAAGACGCTGAGACGCAGAGACGCAATGACACGGAGATGGAGAGACACTGACACACAGAGACACTGAGACGCAGAGACACTGAGACGCAGAGACGCAAAGACACTGAGACGCAGAGACACTGAGACGCAGAGACGCAGAGACACTGAGACGCAGAGACGCAAAGACACTGAGATGGAGAGACACTGAGACGCAGAGACACAGAGACGCAGAGACACTGAGACGCAGAGACGCAGAGACACTGAGACGCAGAGACACTGAGACGCAGAGACACTGAGACGCAGAGACACTGAGACGCAGAGACGCAGAGACACTGAGACACAGAGACACTGAGACGCAGAGACACTGAGACGCAGACACACTGAGACGCAGAGACACTGAGACGCAGAGACACTGAGACGCAGAGACGCAGAGACACAGAGACACTGAGACGCAGAGACACTGAGACGCAGAGACGCAAAGACACTGAGACGCAGAGACACTTAGACGCAGAGACGCAGTGACACTGAGACGCAGAGACACTGAGACGCAGAGACACTGAGACGCAGAGACGCAATGACACGGAGATGGAGAGACACTGACACACAGATACACTGAGACGCAAAGACACTGAGACGCAGAGACACTGAGACGCAGAGAAGCAGAGAAGCAGAGATGCAGAGAAGCAGAGACGCAGAGACGCAGACACTCTGAGACGCAGTGACACTGAGATGCAGAGACACTGAGAAGCAGAGACGCAGAGACACTGAGACACAGAGACACAGAGACACTGAGACGCTGAGACACTGAGACTCTGAGACACAGAGACACTGAGACTCTGAGACACAGAGACACTGAGACGCAGAGACACTGAGACGCAGAGACACTGAGACTCTGAGACACAGAGACACTGAGACACTGAGACTCTGAGACACTGAGACGCAGAGACACTGAGACGCAGAGACACTGAGACGCAGAGACGCAGAGACGGAGAGACCCTGAGACGCAGAGACACTGAGACGCTGAGACTCTGAGACACTGAGACGCAGGGACTGTGAGACGCAGAGACACTAAGACCCAGACATAGAAACACTGAGACGCAGAGACACTGAGACGCAGAGACACTGAGACGCTGGGACTGTGAGACGCAGAGACACTAAGACCCAGAGACACTGAGACACTGAGACGCAGAGACGCAAAGACGCAAAGACGCTGAGACGCAGAGACGCAATGACTCTGAGACGGAGACACATTGAGACGCAGAGACACAGAGACGCAGAGACACAGAGACGCAGAGATGCAGAGACACTGAGACGCAGAGGCACTGAGACACAGAGGCACTGAGACACAGAGACCCTGAGACGCAGAGACACTGAGACGCAGAGGCACTGAGACACAGAGACACTGAGACGCAGAGACTCTGAGACGCAGAGACGCAGAGACGCAGAGATGCAGAGACACTGAGACGCAGAGGCACTGAGACACAGAGACCCTGAGACGCAGAGACGCAGAGACACTGAGACGCAGAGGCACTGAGACACAGAGACACTGAGACGCAGAGACTCTGAGACACTGTGACGCAGAGGCACTGAGACGCAGAGACGCAGAGACACTGTGACGCAGAGACACTGAGACGTAGAGACGCAAAGACACTGAGACGCAGAGATACTGAGACGCAGAGACGCAAAGACTCTGAGACGCTGAGACGCAGAGACGCAAAGACACTGAGACTCTGAGACGCTGAGACGCAGAGACACTGAGACGCAGAGACGCAAAGACACTGAGACTCTGAGACGCTGAGATGCTGAGACGCAGAGACGCTGAGACGCAGAGACGCTGAGACGCAGAGACTCTGAGACGCAGAGACGCAAAGACACTGAGACTCAGAGAGGCAAAGACACTGAGACGCAGAGACACTGAGACGCAGAGACGCAAAGACACTGAGACGCAGAGACACAAAGACACTGAGACGCAGAGACACTGAGACGCAGAGACGCAAAGACACTGAGACGCAGAGACACTGAGACGCAGAGACTCTGAGACGCAGAGACACTGAGACGCAGAGACACTGAGACGCAGAGACACTGAGACGCAAAGACACTGAGACGCAGAGACACTGAGACGCAGAGACGCAGAGACGCAGAGACGCTGAGACGCAGAGACGCAGAGACACTGAGACGCAGAGACACTGAGACGCAGAGATACTGAGACGCAGAGACACTGAGATGCTGAGACTCTGAGACACTGACACGCAGAGACACTGAGACGCAGAGACACTGAGACGCAGAGACACTGAGACGCAGAGACACTGAGACGAAGAGACGCAAAGACACTGAGACGCAGAGACACTGAGACGCAGAGACACTGAGACGCAGAGACACTGAGACGCAGAATCGCAAAGACACTGAGACGCGGAGACACTGAGACGCAGAGACACTGAGACGCAGAGACGCAGAGACGCAGAGACACTGAGACGCAGAGACACTGAGACGCAGAGACGCAGAGACACTGAGACGCAGAGACACTGAGACGCAGAGACGCAAAGACGCTGAGACGCTGAGACGCAGAGACGCAAAGACACTGAGACGCAGAGACACTGAGACGCAGAGACACTGAGACGCAGAGACGCAAAGACACTGAGACGGAGAGACACTGAGACGCAGAGACACAGAGACTCTGAGACACAGAGACACTGAGACGCAGAGACACTGAGACGCAGAGACACTGAGACACTGAGACGCAGAGACACAGAGACTCTGAGACGCAGAGACGCAGAGACGCAGAGACACTGAGACGCAGAGACACTGAGACGCAGAGACACTGAGACGCAGAGACACTGAGATGCTGAGACTCTGAGACACTGACACGCAGAGACTCTGAGACGCAGAGACGCAGAGACGCAGAGACACTGAGACGCAGAGACACTGAGACTCTGAGACACTGACACGCAGAGACGCTGAGACGCTGAGACGCAGAGACGCTGAGACGCAGAGACACTGAGATGCTGAGACTCTGAGACACTGAGACGCAGAGACACAGAGACGCAGAGACGCAGAGACACTGAGACACAGAGACGCAGAGACGCTGAGACGCTGAGACGCAGAGACGCTGAGACGCAGAGACACTGAGATTCTGAGACTCTGAGACACTGAGACGCAGAGACACAGAGACGCAGAGACGCAGAGACACTGAGACGCAGAGACACTGAGACGCAGAGACACTGAGATGCTGAGACGCAGAGACACTGAGACGCAGAGACGCAATGACACTGAGACGCAAAGACACTGAGACGCAGAGACACTGAGACGCAGAGACGCAGAGACGCAGAGACGCAAAGACACTGAGACGCAGGGACACTGAGACGCAGAGACACTGAGACGCAGAGACACTGAGACGCAGAGACACTGAGACGCAGAGACGCAAAGACACTGAGACGCAGGGACACTGAGACGCAGAGACACTGAGACGCAGAGACACTGAGACGCAGAGACACTGAGACGCAGAGACACTGAGACGCAGAGACGCAAAGACACTGAGACGCAGGGACACTGAGACGCAGAGACACTGAGACGCAGAGACACTGAGACGCAGAGACACTGAGACGCAGAGACGCAAAGACACTGAGACGCAGAGACACTGAGACGCAGAGACACTGAGACGCAGAGACACTGAGACGCAGAGACACTGAGAGGCAGAGACACTGAGACGCAGAGACACTGAGACTCTGAGACACTGAGACGCAGAGACACTGAGACGCAAAGACACTGCGACGCTGAGACACTGAGACGCTGAGACGCAAAAACACTGAGACGCAGAGACACTGAGACGCAGAGACACTGAGACGCAGAGACACTGAGACGCAGAGACGCAAAGACACTGAGACGCAGGGACACTGAGACGCAGAGACACTGAGACGCAGAGACACTGAGACGCAGAGACACTGAGACGCAGAGACGCAAAGACACTGAGACGCAGAGACACTGAGACGCAGAGACACTGAGACGCAGAGACACTGAGAGGCAGAGACACTGAGACGCAGAGACACTGAGAGGCAGAGACACTGAGACGCAGAGACACTGAGACGCAAAGACACTGCGACGCTGAGACACTGAGACGCTGAGACGCAAAGACACTGAGACGCTGAGACGCTGAGACGCAGAGACGCAAAAACACTGAGACGCAGAGACACTGAGACGCAGAGACACTGAGACGCAGAGACACTGAGACGCAGAGACGCAAAGACACTGAGACGCAGAGACACTGAGACGCAGAGACACTGAGACGCAGAGACGCAGAGACACTGAGACGCAGAGACACTGAGACGCAGAGACACTGAGACGCAGAGACGCAAAGACACTGAGACGCAGAGACACTGAGACGCAGAGACACTGAGACGCAGAGACGCAGAGACACTGAGACGCAGAGACACTGAGACGCAGAGAAGCAGAGACGCAGAGACGCAGAGACTCTGAGACGCAGAGACGCAAAGACACTGAGACGCAGAGACACTGAGACGCAGAGACACTGAGACGCAGAGACGCAGAGACACTGAGACGCAGAGACACTGAGACGCAGAGAAGCAGAGACACTGAGACGCAGAGACACTGAGACGCAGAGACACTGAGACGCTGAGACTCTGAGACACTGAGACGCAGAGACGCAGAGACACTGAGACGCAGAGACGCAAAGACGCTGAGACGCAGAGACACTGAGACGCAGAGACGCAGAGACGGAGAGACACTGAGACGCAGAGACGCAAAGACGCTGAGACGCAGAGACACTGAGACGCAGAGACGCAAAGACACTGAGACGCAGAGACACTGAGACGCAGAGACACTGAGACGCAGAGACGCAGAGACACTGAAAGGCAGAGACACTGAGACGCAGAGACACTGAGACGCAGAGACACTGAGACGCAGAGACACTGAGACGCAGAGACGCAAAGACGCAAAGACACTGAGACGCAGAGACACTGAGACGCAGAGACGCAAAGACGCTGAGACGCAGAGACACTGAGACGCAGAGACGCAAAGACACTGAGACGCAGAGACACTGAGACGCAAAGACACTGAGACGCAGAGACACTGAGACGCAGAGACGCAAAGACGCTGAGACGCAGAGACACTGAGACGCAGAGACGCAAAGACACTGAGACGCAGAGACACTGAGACGCAGAGACACTGAGACGCAGAGACACTGAGACGCAGAGAAACTGAGACGCAAAGACACTGCGACGCTGAGACACTGAGACGCAGAGACTCTGAGACACTGAGTCGCAGAGACACTGAGACGCAGAGACACTGAGACGCAGAGACACTGAGACGCTGAGACGCAAAGACACTGAGACGCTGAGACGCTGAGACGCAGAGACGCAAAAACACTGAGACGCAGAGACACTGAGACGCAGAGACACTGAGACGCAGAGACACTGAGACGCAGAGACGCAAAGACACTGAGACGCAGAGACACTGAGATGCAGAGACACTGAGACGCAGAGACGCAAAGACACTGTGACGCAGAGACACTGAGACGCAGAGACACTGAGACGCAGAGACGCAGAGACTCTGAGACGCAGAGACGCAAAGACACTGAGACGCAGACACACTGAGACGCAGAGACACTGAGACGCAGAGACGCAAAGACACTGAGACGCAGAGACACTGAGACGCAGAGACGCAGAGACACTGAGACGCAGAGACACTGAGACGCAGAGACACTGAGACGCTGAGACTCTGAGACGCTGAGACACAGAGACACAGAGACGCAGAGACACTGAGACGCAGAGACACTGAGACGCAGAGACACTGAGACGCGGAGACGCAAAGACGCTGAGACGCAGAGACACTGAGACGCAGAGACGCAAAGACACTGAGACGCAGAGACACTGAGATGCAGAGACACTGAGACGCAGAGACACTGAGACGCAGAGACACTGAGACGCAGAGACGCAGAGACGCAAAGACGCTGAGACGCAGAGACACTGAGACGCAGAGACGCAAAGACACTGAGACGCAGAGACACTGAGACGCAGAGACACTGAGACGCAGAGACACTGAGACGCAGAGACACTGAGACGCAGAGACGCAGAGACACTGAGACGCAGAGACACTGAGACGCAGAGACACTGACACGCAGAGACGCAAAGACACTGAGACGCAGAGACGCAAAGACACTGAGACGCAGAGACACTGAGACGCAGAGACGCAAAGACACTGAGACGCAGAGACGCAGAGACACTGAGACGCAGAGACACTGAGACGCAGAGACACTGAGACGCAGAGACGCAAAGACACTGAGACGCAGAGACACTGAGACGCAGAGACACTGAGACGCAGAGACGCAAAGACACTGAGACGCAGAGACACTGAGACGCAGAGACACTGAGACGCAGAGACGCAGAGACACTGAGACGCAGAGACACTGAGACGCAGAGACACTGACACGCAGAGACGCAAAGACACTGAGACGCAGAGACGCAAAGACACTGAGACGCAGAGACACTGAGACGCAGAGACGCAAAGACACTGAGACGCAGAGACGCAGAGACACTGAGACGCAGAGACACTGAGACGCAGAGACACTGAGACGCAGAGACGCAAAGACACTGAGACGCAGAGACACTGAGACGCAGAGACACTGAGACGCAGAGACGCAAAGACACTGAGACGCAGAGACACTGAGACGCAGAGACACTGAGACACTGAGACACTGAGACACTGAGACGCAGAGACACTGAGACGCAGAGACACTGAGACGCAGAGACGCAAAGACACTGAGACGCAGAGACACTGAGACGCAGAGACACTGAGACACTGAGACGCAGAGACACTGAGACGCAGAGACACTGAGACACTGAGACGCAAAGACGTTGAGACGCAAAGACACTGAGACGCAGAGACACTGAGACGCAGAGACGCAAAGACGCTGAGACGCAGAGTCGCAAAGACACTGAGACGCGGAGACACTGAGACGCAGAGACACTGAGACGCAGAGACGCAGAGACGCAGAGACACTGAGACGCAGAGACACTGAGACGCAGAGACGCAGAGACACTGAGACGCAGAGACACTGAGACGCAGAGACGCAAAGACGCTGAGACGCAGAGACGCAAAGACACTGAGACGCAGAGACACTGAGACGCAGAGACACTGAGACGCAGAGACGCAAAGACACTGAGACGGAGAGACACTGAGACGCAGAGACACAGAGACTCTGAGACACAGAGACACTGAGACGCAGAGACACTGAGACACAGAGACACTGAGACACTGAGACGCAGAGACACAGAGACTCTGAGACGCAGAGACGCAGAGACGCAGAGACACTGAGACGCAGAGACACTGAGACGCAGAGACACTGAGACGCAGAGACACTGAGATGCTGAGACTCTGAGACACTGACACGCAGAGACTCTGAGACGCAGAGACGCAGAGACGCAGAGACACTGAGACACTGAGACGCAGAGACACTGAGACTCTGAGACACTGACATGCAGAGACGCTGAGACGCTGAGACGCAGAGACGCTGAGACGCAGAGACACTGAGACGCAGAGACACTGAGACGCAGAGACACTGAGACGCAGAGACGCAGAGACACTGAGACGCAGAGACACTGAGACGCAGAGACACTGAGACGCAGAGACACTGAGACGCAGAGACGCTGAGACGCTGAGACGCAGAGACGCTGAGACGCAGAGACACTGAGATGCTGAGACTCTGAGACGCAGAGACACTGAGATGCTGAGACTCTGAGACACTGACACGCAGAGACGCTGAGACGCTGAGACGCAGAGACACTGAGACGCAGAGACGCAATGACACTGAGACGCAAAGACACTGAGACGCAGAGACACTGAGACGCAGAGACGCAGAGACGCAAAGACACTGAGACGCAGGGACACTGACACGCAGAGACACTGAGACGCAGAGACACTGAGACGCAGAGACACTGAGACGCAGAGACGCAAAGACACTGAGACGCAGGGACACTGAGACGCAGAGACACTGAGACGCAGAGACACTGAGACGCAGAGACGCAAAGACACTGAGACGCAGAGACACTGAGACGCAGAGACACTGAGACGCAGAGACACTGAGACGCAGAGACACTGAGACGCAGAGACACTGAGAGGCAGAGACACTGAGACGCAGAGACACTGAGACGCAGAGACACTGAGACGCAAAGACACTGCGACGCTGAGACACTGAGACGCAGAGACTATGAGACACTGAGTCGCAGAGACACTGAGACGCAGAGACACTGAGACGCAGAGACACTGAGACGCTGAGACGCAGACACACTGAGACGCTGAGACGCTGAGACGCAGAGACGCAAAAACACTGAGACGCAGAGACACTGAGACGCAGAGACACTGAGACGCAGAGACACTGAGACGCAGAGACACTGAGACGCAGAGACGCAAAGACACTGAGACGCAGAGACACTGAGACGCAGAGACGCTGAGACGCAGAGACGCAGAGACACTGAGACGCAGAGACACTGAGACGCAGAGACACTGAGACGCAGAGACGCAAAGACACTGAGACGCAGAGACACTGAGACGCAGAGACACTGAGACGCAGAGAAGCAGAGACGCAGAGACGCAGAGACTCTGAGACGCAGAGACGCAAAGACACTGAGACGCAGAGACACTGAGACGCAGAGACGCAGAGACACTGAGACGCAGAGACACTGAGACGCAGAGAAGCAGAGAAGCAGAGACACTGAGACGCAGAGACACTGAGACGCAGAGACACTGAGACGCTGAGACTCTGAGACACTGAGACGCAGAGACGCAGAGACACTGAGACGCAGAGACGCAAAGACGCTGAGACGCAGAGACACTGAGACGCAGAGACGCAGAGACGCAGAGACGCAGAGACACTGAGACGCAGAGACGCAAAGACGCTGAGACGCAGAGACACTGAGACGCAGAGACGCAAAGACACTGAGACGCAGAGACACTGAGACGCAGAGACACTGAGACGCAGAGACACTGAGACGCAGAGACGCAGAGACACTGAAAGGCAGAGACACTGAGACGCAGAGACACTGAGACGCAGAGACACTGAGACGCAGAGACGCAAAGACACTGAGACGCAGAGACACTGAGACGCAGAGACGCAAAGACGCTGAGACGCAGAGACACTGAGACGCAGAGACGCAAAGACACTGAGACGCAGAGACACTGAGACGCAGAGACACTGAGACGCAGAGACACTGAGACGCAGAGACACTGAGAGGCAGAGACACTGAGACGCAGAGACACTGAGACGCAGAGACACTGAGACGCAGAGACACTGAGACGCAGAGACACTGAGAGGCAGAGACACTGAGACGCAAAGACACTGCGACGCAGAGACACTGAGACGCAGAGACTCTGAGACACTGAGTCGCAGAGACACTGAGACGCAGAGACACTGAGACGCTGAGACGCAAAGACACTGAGACGCTGAGACGCTGAGACGCAGAGACGCAAAAACACTGAGACGCAGAGACACTGAGACGCAGAGACACTGAGACGCAGAGACACTGAGACGCAGAGACGCAAAGACACTGAGACGCAGAGACACTGAGACGCAGAGACACTGAGACGCAGAGACACTGAGACGCAGAGACGCAAAGACACTGAGACGCAGAGACACTGAGACGCAGAGACGCAGAGACTCTGAGACGCAGAGACGCAAAGACACTGAGACGCAGAGACACTGAGACGCAGAGACACTGAGATGCAGAGACGCAAAGACACTGAGACGCAGAGACACTGAGACGCAGAGACGCAGAGACACTGAGACGCAGAGACACTGAGACGCAGAGACACTGAGACGCAGAGACACTGAGACGCTGAGACTCTGAGACACTGAGACACTGAGACACAGAGACACTGAGACGCAGAGACACAGAGACGCAGAGACACTGAGACGCAGAGACACTGAGACGCAGAGACACTGAGACGCAGAGACGCAAAGACGCTGAGACGCAGAGACACTGAGACGCAGAGACGCAGAGACACTGAGACGCAGAGACACTGAGACGCAGAGACACTGAGACGCAGAGACACTGAGACGCAGAGACGCAGAGACACTGAGACGCAGAGACACTGAGACGCAGAGACACTGACACGCAGAGACGCAAAGACACTGAGACGCAGAGACGCAAAGACACTGAGACGCAGAGACACTGAGACGCAGAGACGCAAAGATACTGAGACGCAGAGACGCAGAGACACTGAGACGCAGAGACACTGAGACGCAGAGACGCAAAGACACTGAGACACAGAGACACTGAGACGCAGAGACACTGAGACGCAGAGACGCAAAGACACTGAGACGCAGAGACACTGAGACGCAGAGACACTGAGACACTGAGACACTGAGACGCAGAGACACTG
Organism: Carcharhinus amblyrhynchos; assembly: GCF_965287045.1. Classification (NCBI taxonomy): domain Eukaryota; kingdom Metazoa; phylum Chordata; class Chondrichthyes; order Carcharhiniformes; family Carcharhinidae; genus Carcharhinus; species Carcharhinus amblyrhynchos. The sequence continues at coordinate 58,738 of NW_027650127.1, forward strand.
AGACGCAGAGACACTGAGACGCAGAGACGCAAAGACACTGAGACGCAAGACACTGAGACGCAGAGACACTGAGAAGCAAAGACGCAAAGACACTGAGACGCAGAGACACTGAGACGCAGAGACACTGAGACGCAGAGACACTGAGACACTGAGACGCAAAGACGTTGAGACGCAAAGACACTGAGACGCAGAGACACTGAGACGCAGAGACGCAAAGACGCTGAGACGCAGAGACGCAAAGACACTGAGACGCAGAGACACTGAGACGCAGAGACACTGAGATGGAGAGACACTGAGACACTGAGACACAGAGACTCTGAGACACTGAGACGCAGAGACACTAGACGCAGAGACACTGAGACGCAGAGACGCAGAGACGCAGAGACGCAGAGACGCTGTGACGCAGAGACACTGAGACGCAGAGACACTGAGACGCAGAGACACTGAGACGCTGAGACGCAAAGACACTGAGACGCAGAGACACTGAGACGCAGAGACACTGAGACGCAGAGACACTGAGACACAGAGACGCAGAGACACTGAGACGCAGAGACGCAAAGACGCTGAGACGCAGAGACGCAATGACACGGAGATGGAGAGACACTGACACACAGAGACACTGAGACGCAGAGACACTGAGACGCAGAGACGCAAAGACACTGAGACGCAGAGACACTGAGACGCAGAGACGCAGAGACACTGAGACGCAGAGACGCAAAGACACTGAGATGGAGAGACACTGAGACGCAGAGACACAGAGACGCAGAGACACTGAGACGCAGAGACGCAGAGACACTGAGACGCAGAGACACTGAGACGCAGAGACACAGAGACGCAGAGACACTGAGACGCAGAGACGCAGAGACACTGAGACACAGAGACACTGAGACGCAGAGACACTGAGACGCAGACACACTGAGACGCAGAGACACTGAGACGCAGAGACACTGAGACGCAGAGACGCAGAGACACAGAGACACTGAGACGCAGAGACACTGAGACGCAGAGACGCAAAGACACTGAGACGCAGAGACACTTAGACGCAGAGACGCAGTGACACTGAGACGCAGAGACACTGAGACGCAGAGACACTGAGACGCAGAGACGCAATGACACGGAGATGGAGAGACACTGACACACAGATACACTGAGACGCAAAGACACTGAGACGCAGAGACACTGAGACGCAGAGACGCAAAGACACTGAGACGCAGAGACGCAGAGACACTGAGATGGAGAGACACTGAGACGCAGAGACACAGAGACTCTGAGACACAGAGACACTGAGACGCAGAGACACTGAGACACAGAGACACTGAGACACTGAGACGCAGAGACACTGAGACGCAGAGACACAGAGACACAGAGACGCAGAGACGCAGAGACACTGAGATGCAGAGACACTGAGACGCAGAGACACTGAGACGCAGAGACATTGAGACGCAGAGACGCAGAGACGCAGAGACGCAGAGACACTGAGACGCAGAGACACTGAGACGCAGAGACACTGACACGCAGAGACACTGAGACGCAGAGACACTGAGACGCAGAGACGCAAAGACACTGAGACGCAGAGACACTGAGACGCAGAGACACTGAGACGCAGAGACGCAAAGACACTGAGACGCAGAGACGCAGAGACGCAGAGACACTGAGACGCAGAGACACTGAGACGCAGAGACACTGAGACGCAGAGACGCAAAGACACTGAGACGCGGAGACACTGAGACGCAGAGACACTGAGACGCAGAGACGCAAAGACGCTGAGACGCAGAGACACTGAGACGCAGAGACGCAAAGACACTGAGACGCAGAGACACTGAGACGCAGAGACACTGAGACGCAGAGACACTGAGACGCTGAGACGCAAAGACACTGAGACGCAGAGACGCAGAGACACAGAGACGCAGAGACGCAGAGACACTTAGACGCAGAGACGCAAAGACACTGAGACACTGAGACACAGAGACGCAAAGACACTGAGACGCAGAGACACTGAGACGCAGAGACACTGAGACGCAGAGACACTGAGACGCAGAGACGCAAAGACACTGAGACGCAGAGACACTGAGACGCAGAGACACTGAGACGCAGAGACACTGAGACGCAGAGACACTGAGACGCAGAGACGCAAAGACACTGAGACGCAGAGACACTGAGACGCAGAGACACTGAGACGCAGAGAAGCAGAGACGCAGAGACGCAGAGACTCTGAGACGCAGAGACGCAAAGACACTGAGACGCAGAGACACTGAGACGCAGAGACGCAGAGACACTGAGACGCAGAGACACTGAGACGCAGAGAAGCAGAGAAGCAGAGACACTGAGACGCAGAGACACTGAGACGCAGAGACGCAAAGACGCTGAGACGCAGAGACACTGAGACGCAGAGACGCAGAGACGCAGAGACGCAGAGACGCAGAGACACTGAGACGCAGAGACGCAAAGACGCTGAGACGCAGAGACGCAATGACACGGAGATGGAGAGACACTGACACACAGAGACACTGAGACGCAGAGACACTGAGACGCAGAGACGCAAAGACACTGAGACGCAGAGACACTGAGACGCAGAGACGCAGAGACACTGAGACGCAGAGACGCAAAGACACTGAGATGGAGAGACACTGAGACGCAGAGACACAGAGACGCAGAGACACTGAGACGCAGAGACGCAGAGACACTGAGACGCAGAGACACTGAGACGCAGAGACACAGAGACGCAGAGACACTGAGACGCAGAGACGCAGAGACACTGAGACACAGAGACACTGAGACGCAGAGACACTGAGACGCAGACACACTGAGACGCAGAGACACTGAGACGCAGAGACACTGAGACGCAGAGACGCAGAGACACAGAGACACTGAGACGCAGAGACACTGAGACGCAGAGACGCAAAGACACTGAGACGCAGAGACACTTAGACGCAGAGACGCAGTGACACTGAGACGCAGAGACACTGAGACGCAGAGACACTGAGACGCAGAGACGCAATGACACGGAGATGGAGAGACACTGACACACAGATACACTGAGACGCAAAGACACTGAGACGCAGAGACACTGAGACGCAGAGACGCAAAGACACTGAGACGCAGAGACGCAGAGACACTGAGATGGAGAGACACTGAGACGCAGAGACACAGAGACTCTGAGACACAGAGACACTGAGATGCAGAGACACTGAGACACAGAGACACTGAGACACTGAGACGCAGAGACACTGAGACGCAGAGACACAGAGACGCAGAGACGCAGAGACGCAGAGACACTGAGATGCAGAGACACTGAGACGCAGAGACACTGAGACGCAGAGACATTGAGACGCAGAGACGCAGAGACGCAAAGACACTGAGACGCAGAGACACTGAGACGCAGAGACACTGAGACGCAGAGACGCAAAGACACTGAGACGCAGAGACGCAGAGACGCAGAGACACTGAGACGCAGAGAATCTGAGACGCAGAGACGCAAAGACACTGAGACGCGGAGACACTGAGACGCAGAGACACTGAGACGCAGAGACGCAAAGACGCTGAGACGCAGAGACACTGAGACGCAGAGACGCAAAGACACTGAGACGCAGAGACACTGAGACGCAGAGACACTGAGACGCAGAGACACTGAGACGCTGAGACGCAAAGACACTGAGACGCAGAGACGCAGAGACGCAGAGACACTTAGACGCAGAGACGCAAAGACACTGAGACACTGAGACACAGAGACGCAAAGACACTGAGACGCAGAGACACTGAGACGCAGAGAAGCAGAGAAGCAGAGACACTGAGACGCAGAGACGCAAAGACACTGAGACGCAGAGACACTGAGACGCAGAGACACTGAGACGCAGAGACACTGAGACGCAGAGACACTGAGACGCAGAGACGCAAAGACACTGAGACGCAGAGACACTGAGACGCAGAGACACTGAGACGCAGAGAAGCAGAGACGCAGAGACGCAGAGACTCTGAGACGCAGAGACGCAAAGACACTGAGACGCAGAGACACTGAGACGCAGAGACGCAGAGACACTGAGACGCAGAGACACTGAGACGCAGAGAAGCAGAGAAGCAGAGACACTGAGACGCAGAGACACTGAGACGCAGAGACACTGAGACGCTGAGACTCTGAGACACTGAGACGCAGAGACGCAGAGACACTGAGACGCAGAGACGCAAAGACGCTGAGACGCAGAGACACTGAGACGCAGAGACGCAGAGACGCAGAGACGCAGAGTCGCAGAGACACTGAGACGCAGAGACGCAAAGACGCTGAGACGCAGAGACACTGAGACGCAGAGACGCAAAGACACTGAGACGCAGAGACACTGAGACGCAGAGACACTGAGACGCAGAGACACTGAGACGCAGAGACGCAGAGACACTGAAAGGCAGAGACACTGAGACGCAGAGACACTGAGACGCAGAGACACTGAGACGCAGAGACGCAAAGACACTGAGACGCAGAGACACTGAGACGCAGAGACGCAAAGACGCTGAGACGCAGAGACACTGAGACGCAGAGACGCAGAGACACTGAGATGGAGAGACACTGAGACGCAGAGACACAGAGACTCTGAGACACAGAGACACTGAGATGCAGAGACACTGAGACACAGAGACACTGAGACACTGAGACGCAGAGACACTGAGACGCAGAGACACAGAGACGCAGAGACGCAGAGACGCAGAGACACTGAGATGCAGAGACACTGAGACGCAGAGACATTGAGACGCAGAGACGCAGAGACTCTGAGACGCAGAGACACTGAGACGCAGAGACACTGAGACACTGAGACGCAGAGACACTGAGACGCAGAGACGCAAAGACACTGAGACGCAGAGACGCAGAGACACTGAGACGCAGAGACACTGAGACGCAGAGACACTGAGACGCAGAGACGCAAAGACACTGAGAAGCAGAGACACTGAGACGCAGAGACGCAAAGACACTGAGACGCAGAGACACTGAGACGCAGAGACGCAAAGACACTGAGACGCAGAGACGCAGAGACACTGAGACGCAGAGACACTGAGACGCAGAGACACTGAGACGCAGAGACGCAAAGACACTGAGACGCGGAGACACTGAGACGCAGAGACACTGAGACGCAGAGACGCAAAGACGCTGAGACGCAGAGACACTGAGACGCAGAGACGCAAAGACACTGAGACGCAGAGACACTGAGACGCAGAGACACTGAGACGCAGAGACACTGAGACGCTGAGACGCAAAGACACTGAGACGCAGAGACGCAGAGACACAGAGACGCAGAGACGCAGAGACACTTAGACGCAGAGACGCAAAGACACTGAGACACTGAGACACAGAGACGCAAAGACACTGAGACGCAGAGACACTGAGACGCAGAGACACTGAGACGCAGAGACACTGAGACGCAGAGACGCAAAGACACTGAGACGCAGAGACACTGAGACGCAGAGACACTGAGACGCAGAGACACTGAGACACAGAGACACTGAGACGCAGAGACGCAAAGACACTGAGACGCAGAGACACTGAGACGCAGAGAAGCAGAGACGCAGAGACGCAGAGACTCTGAGACGCAGAGACGCAAAGACACTGAGACGCAGAGACACTGAGACGCAGAGACGCAGAGACACTGAGACGCAGAGACACTGAGACGCAGAGAAGCAGAGAAGCAGAGACACTGAGACGCAGAGACACTGAGACGCAGAGACACTGAGACGCTGAGACTCTGAGACACTGAGACGCAGAGACGCAGAGACACTGAGACGCAGAGACGCAAAGACGCTGAGACGCAGAGACACTGAGACGCAGAGACGCAGAGACGCAGAGACGCAGAGACACTGAGACGCAGAGACGCAAAGACGCTGAGACGCAGAGACACTGAGACGCAGAGACGCAAAGACACTGAGACGCAGAGACACTGAGACGCAGAGACACTGAGACGCAGAGACACTGAGACGCAGAGACACTGAGACGCAGAGACGCAGAGACACTGAAAGGCAGAGACACTGAGACGCAGAGACACTGAGACGCAGAGACACTGAGACGCAGAGACGCAAAGACACTGAGACGCAGAGACACTGAGACGCAGAGACGCAAAGACGCTGAGACGCAGAGACACTGAGACGCAGAGACGCAAAGACACTGAGACGCAGAGACACTGAGACGCAGAGACACTGAGACGCAGAGACACTGAGACGCAGAGACACTGAGACGCAGAGACACTGAGAGGCAGAGACACTGAGACGCAAAGACACTGCGACGCTGAGACACTGAGACGCAGAGACTCTGAGACACTGAGTCGCAGAGACACTGAGACGCAGAGACACTGAGACGCTGAGACGCAAAGACACTGAGACGCTGAGACGCTGAGACGCAGAGACGCAAAAACACTGAGACGCAGAGACACTGAGACGCAGAGACACTGAGACGCAGAGACACTGAGACGCAGAGACGCAAAGACACTGAGACGCAGAGACACTGAGACGCAGAGACACTGAGACGCAGAGACACTGAGACGCAGAGACACTGAGACGCAGAGACGCAAAGACACTGAGACGCAGAGACACTGAGACGCAGAGACGCAGAGACTCTGAGACGCAGAGACGCAAAGACACTGAGACGCAGAGACACTGAGACGCAGAGACACTGAGATGCAGAGACGCAAAGACACTGAGATGCAGAGACACTGAGACGCAGAGACGCAGAGACACTGAGACGCAGAGACACTGAGACGCAAAGACACTGAGACGCAGAGACACTGAGACGCTGAGACTCTGAGACACTGAGACACAGAGACACTGAGACGCAGAGACACAGAGACGCAGAGACACTGAGACGCAGAGACACTGAGACGCAGAGACACTGAGACGCAGAGACGCAAAGACGCTGAGACGCAGAGACACTGAGACGCAGAGACGCAGAGACACTGAGACGCAGAGACACTGAGACGCAGAGACACTGAGACGCAGAGACGCAGAGACACTGAGACGCAGAGACACTGAGACGCAGAGACACTGACACGCAGAGACGCAAAGACACTGAGACGCAGAGACGCAAAGACACTGAGACGCAGAGACACTGAGACGCAGAGACGCAAAGACACTGAGACGCAGAGACGCAGAGACACTGAGACGCAGAGACACTGAGACGCAGAGACGCAAAGACACTGAGACACAGAGACTCTGAGACGCAGAGACACTGAGACGCAGAGACGCAAAGACACTGAGACGCAGTGACACTGAGACGCAGAGACACTGAGACACTGAGACACTGAGACGCAGAGACACTGAGACGCAGAGACACTGAGATGCAGAGACGCAAAGACACTGAGACGCAAGACACTGAGACGCAGAGACACTGAGAAGCAAAGACGCAAAGACACTGAGACGCAGAGACACTGAGACGCAGAGACACTGAGACGCAGAGACGCAAAGACACTGAGACGCGGAGACACTGAGACGCAGAGACACTGAGACGCAGAGACGCAAAGACGCTGAGACGCAGAGACACTGAGACGCAGAGACGCAGAGACACTGAGACGCAGAGACACTGAGACGCAGAGACACTGAGACGCAGAGACACTGAGACGCTGAGACGCAAAGACACTGAGACGCAGAGACGCAGAGACACAGAGACGCAGAGACGCAGAGACACTTAGACGCAGAGACGCAAAGACACTGAGACACTGAGACACAGAGACGCAAAGACACTGAGACGCAGAGACACTGAGACGCAGAGACACTGAGACGCAGAGACACTGAGACGCAGAGACGCAAAGACACTGAGACGCAGAGACACTGAGACGCAGAGACACTGAGACGCAGAGACACTGAGACGCAGAGACACTGAGACGCAGAGACGCAAAGACACTGAGACGCAGAGACACTGAGACGCAGAGACACTGAGACGCAGAGAAGCAGAGACGCAGAGACGCAGAGACTCTGAGACGCAGAGACGCAAAGACACTGAGACGCAGAGACACTGAGACGCAGAGACGCAGAGACACTGAGACGCAGAGACACTGAGACGCAGAGAAGCAGAAGAGCAGAGACACTGAGACGCAGAGACACTGAGACGCAGAGACACTGAGACGCTGAGACTCTGAGACACTGAGACGCAGAGACGCAGAGACACTGAGACGCAGAGACGCAAAGACGCTGAGACGCAGAGACACTGAGACGCAGAGACGCAGAGACGCAGAGACGCAGAGACACTGAGACGCAGAGACGCAAAGACGCTGAGACGCAGAGACACTGAGACGCAGAGACGCAAAGACACTGAGACGCAGAGACACTGAGACGCAGAGACACTGAGACGCAGAGACACTGAGACGCAGAGACGCAGAGACACTGAAAGGCAGAGACACTGAGACGCAGAGACACTGAGACGCAGAGACACTGAGACGCAGAGACGCAAAGACACTGAGACGCAGAGACACTGAGACGCAGAGACGCAAAGACGCTGAGACGCAGAGACACTGAGACGCAGAGACGCAAAGACACTGAGACGCAGAGACACTGAGACGCAGAGACACTGAGACGCAGAGACACTGAGACGCAGAGACACTGAGAGGCAGAGACACTGAGACGCAGAGACACTGAGACGCAGAGACACTGAGACGCAGAGACACTGAGACGCAGAGACACTGAGAGGCAGAGACACTGAGACGCAAAGACACTGCGACGCTGAGACACTGAGACGCAGAGACTCTGAGACACTGAGTCGCAGAGACACTGAGACGCAGAGACACTGAGACGCTGAGACGCAAAGACACTGAGACGCTGAGACGCTGAGACGCAGAGACGCAAAAACACTGAGACGCAGAGACACTGAGACGCAGAGACACTGAGACGCAGAGACACTGAGACGCAGAGACGCAAAGACACTGAGACGCAGAGACACTGAGACGCAGAGACACTGAGACGCAGAGACACTGAGACGCAGAGACACTGAGACGCAGAGACGCAAAGACACTGAGACGCAGAGACACTGAGACGCAGAGACGCAGAGACTCTGAGACGCAGAGACGCAAAGACACTGAGACGCAGAGACACTGAGACGCAGAGACACTGAGACGCAGAGACACTGAGATGCAGAGACGCAAAGACACTGAGACGCAGAGACACTGAGACGCAGAGACGCAGAGACACTGAGACGCAGAGACACTGAGACGCAGAGACACTGAGACGCAGAGACACTGAGACGCTGAGACTCTGAGACACTGAGACACAGAGACACTGAGACGCAGAGACGCAGAGACGCAGAGACACTGAGACGCAGAGACACTGAGACGCAGAGGCACTGAGACGCTGAGACTCTGAGACACTGAGACACTGAGACGCAGAGACGCAGAGACGCAGAGACACTGAGACGCAAAGACACTGAGACGCAGAGACACTGAGACGCTGAGACTCTGAGACACTGAGACACTGAGACGCAGAGACGCAGAGACACTGAGACGCAGAGACACTGAGACGCAGAGACACTGAGACGCAGAGACACTGAGACGCTGAGACTCTGAGACACTGAGACACAGAGACACTGAGACGCAGAGACACAGAGACGCAGAGACACTGAGACGCAGAGACGCAAAGACGCTGAGACGCAGAGACACTGAGACGCAGAGACGCAGAGACACTGAGACGCAGAGACACTGACACGCAGAGACACTGAGACGCAGAGACACTGAGACGCAGAGACGCAGAGACACTGAGACGCAGAGACGCAAAGACACTGAGACGCAGAGACACTGACACGCAGAGACGCAAAGACACTGAGACGCAGAGACGCAAAGACACTGAGACGCAGAGACACTGAGACGCAGAGACACTGAGACGCAGAGACGCAGAGACACTGAGACGCAGAGACACTGACACGCAGAGACGCAAAGACACTGAGACGCAGAGACGCAAAGACACTGAGACGCAGAGACACTGAGACGCAGAGACGCAAAGACACTGAGACGCAGAGACGCAGAGACACTGAGACGCAGAGACACTGAGACGCAGAGACGCAAAGACACTGAGACACAGAGACACTGAGACGCAGAGACACTGAGACGCAGAGACGCAAAGACACTGAGACGCAGAGACACTGAGACGCAGAGACACTGAGACACTGAGACACTGAGACGCAGAGACACTGAGACGCAGAGACACTGAGACGCAGAGACTCTGAGACTCTGAGACACTGAGACTCTGTATCTCCCTGTAAAGACACTGAGACGCAAGACACTGAGACGCAGAGACACTGAGAAGCAAAGACGCAAAGACACTGAGACGCAGAGACACTGAGACGCAGAGACACTGAGACGCAGAGACACTGAGACACTGAGACGCAAAGACGCAGAGACACTGAGACGCAGAGAAGCAGAGACGCAGAGACTCTGAGACGCAGAGACTCTGAGACGCAGAGACACTGAGACGCAGACACGCAGAGACTCTGAGACGCAGAGACTCTGAGACGCAGACACGCAGAGACACTGAGACGCAGAGACTCTGAGACGCAGAGACGCAGAGACTCTGAGACGCAGAGACTCTGAGACGCAGAGACACTGAGACGCAGAGACGCAGAGACACTGAGACGCAGAGACTCTGAGACGCAGAGACGCCGAGACGCAGAGACGCCGAGACGCAGACACGCAGAGACACTGAGACGCAGAGACTCTGAGACGCAGAGACGCCGAGACGCAGAGACTCTGAGACGTAGAGACTCTGAGACGCAGAGAAGCAGAGACGCAGAGATGCAGAGACACTGAGACGCAGAGAAGCAGAGACGCAGAGACTCTGAGACGCAGAGACACTGATACGCAGGGAAGCAGAGAAGCAGAGAAGCAGAGACGCAGAGACGCAGACACTCCTGAGACGCAGAGACTCTGAGACGCAGAGACTCTGAGACGCAGAGACGCCGAGACGCAGAGACGCCGAGACGCAGACACGCAGAGACTCTGAGACGCAGAGACACTGAGAAGCAGAGACTCTGAGACGCAGAGACACTGAGACGCAGAGACGCAGAGAATCTGAGACGCAGAGACGCAGAGACACTGAGATGCAGAGACTCTGAGACGCAGAGACACTGAGACGCAGAGACGCGGAGACTCTGAGACGCAGAGACTCTGAGACGCAGAGACTCTGAGACGCAGAGACTCTGAGACGCAGAGAAGCAGAGACGCAGAGACGCAGAGACGCAGAGACGCAGAGACTCTGAGACGCAGAGACACTGAGGCGCAGAGACTCTGAGACGCAGAGACTCTGAGACGCAGAGACTCTGAGACGCAGAGACACTGAGACGCAGAGACTCTGAGACGCAGAGACACTGAGACGCAGAGACTCTGAGACGCAGAGACTCTGAGACGCAGAGACTCTGAGACGCAGAGACACTGAGACGCAGAGACTCTGAGACGCAGAGACGCAGAGACTCTGAGACGCAGAGACGCAGAGACTCTGAGACGCAGAGACGCTGAGACTCTGAGACGCAGAGACTCTGAGACGCAGAGACGCAGAGACTCTGAGACGCAGAGACTCTGAGACGCAGAGACACTGAGACGCAGACACTCTGAGACGCAGAGACTCTGAGACGCAGAGACTCTGAGACGCAGAGACTCTGAGACGCAGAGACACTGAGACGCAGAGACTCTGAGACGCAGAGACACTGAGACGCAGAGACTCTGAGACGCAGAGACACTGAGACGCAGAGACTCTGAGACGCAGAGACACTGAGACGCAGAGACTCTGAGACGCAGAGACACTGAGACGCAGAGACACTCAGACGCAGAGACTCTGAGACGCAGAGACGCAGAGACTGTGAGACTCTGAGACGCAGTGACTCTGAGATGCAGAGACGCAGAGACTCTGAGACTCTGAGACGCAGAGAAGCAGAGACGCAGAGACACGGAGACACTGAGACGCAGAGAAGCAGAGAAGCAGAGACGCAGAGACGCAGAGACTCTGAGACGCAGAGACACTGAGACTCTGAGACACTGAGACACTGAGACACAGAGAAGCAGAGAAGCAGAGACGCAGGGACTCTGAGACTCTGAGACGCAGAGACACTGAGACTCTGAGACGCAGAGACGCAAAGACTCTGAGACGCAAAGACTCTGAGACGCAGAGACGGAGAGAAGCAGAGACGCAGAGGCTCTGAGACACAGAGACACTGAGACGCAGAGAAGCAGAGACGCAGAGACGCTGAGACGCAGACACACTGAGACGCAGAGAAGCAGAGAAGCAGAAATGCAGAGACGCAGAGACTCTGAGTTGCAGAGACGCAGAGACTGTGAGACTCTGAGACGCAGTGACTCTGAGATGCAGAGACGCAGAGACTCTGAGACTCTGAGACGCAGAGAAGCAGAGACGCAGAGACACGGAGACACTGAGACGCAGAGAAGCAGAGAAGCAGAGACGCAGAGACGCAGAGACTCTGAGACGCAGAGGCACTGAGACTCTGAGACGCAGAGACGCAGAGACTCTGAGACGCAGAGACACTGAGACGCAGAGACACTGAGACACTGAGACACAGAGAAGCAGAGAAGCAGAGACGCAGGGACTCTGAGACTCTGAGACGCAGAGACACTGAGACTCTGAGACGCAGAGACGCAAAGACTCTGAGACGCAAAGACTCTGAGACGCAGAGACGGAGAGAAGCAGAGACGCAGAGGCTCTGAGACACAGAGACACTGAGACGCAGAGAAGCAGAGACGCAGAGACGCTGAGACGCAGACACACTGAGACGCAGAGAAGCAGAGAAGCAGAAACGCAGAGACGCAGAGACTCTGAGTACGCAGAGACACTGAGACGCAGAGACACTGAGACGCAGAGAAGCAGAGACGCAGAGAAGCAGAGATGCAGAGAAGCAGAGAAGCAGAGACTCTGAGACGCAGAGAAGCAGAGACGCAGAGACGCAGAGATGCATAGACTCTGAGACGCAGAGACACTGAGACTCTGAGACGCAGAGACGCAAAGACTCTGAGACGCAAAGACTCTGAGACGCAAAGACTCTGAGACGCAGAGACACTGAGACGCAGAGACTCTGAGACGCAGAGACGGAGAGAAGCAGAGACGCAGAGACTCTGAGACACAGAGACGGAGAGAAGCAGAGACGCAGAGACTCTGAGACACTGAGACGCAGAGAAGCAGAGATGCAGAGAAGCAGAGACGCAGAGACGCAGACACTCGGAGACGCAGTGACACTGAGATGCAGAGACACTGAGAAGCAGAGACGCAGAGACACTGAGACACAGAGACACAGAGACACTGAGACGCAGAGACACTGAGACGCAGAGACACTGAGACTCTGAGACACAGAGACACTGAGACTCTGAGACACAGAGACACTGAGACGCAGAGACACTGAGACGCAGAGACACTGAGACTCTGAGACACAGAGACACTGAGACACTGAGACTCTGAGACACTGAGACGCAGAGACGCTGAGACACAGAGACACTGAGACACTGAGACGCAGAGACGCAGAGACGCTGAGACGCTGAGACACTGAGACTCTGAGACACAGAGACACTGAGACTCTGAGACACAGAGACACTGAGACGCAGAGACACTGAGACGCAGAGACACTGAGACGCAGAGACACTGAGACTCTGAGACACAGAGACACTGAGACACTGAGACTCTGAGACACTGAGACGCAGAGACGCTGAGACACAGAGACACTGAGACACTGAGACGCAGAGACGCAGAGACGCTGAGACGCTGAGACACTGAGACTCTGAGACACAGAGACACTGAGACTCTGAGACACAGAGACACTGAGACGCAGAGACACTGAGACGCAGAGACACTGAGACTCTGAGACACAGAGACACTGAGACACTGAGACGCAGAGACACAGAGACGCAGAGATGCAGAGACACTGAGACACAGAGACACTGAGACGCAGAGACGCTGAGACGCTGAGACGCAGAGACGCTGAGACGGAGAGACACTGAGATGCTGAGACTCTGAGACACTGAGACGCAGAGACACAGAGACGCAGAGACGCAGAGACACTGAGACGCAGAGACACTGAGATGCTGAGACTCTGAGACACTGACACGCAGAGACGCTGAGACGCTGAGACGCAGAGACACTGAGACGCAGAGACACTGAGACGCAGAGACGCAGAGACGCAAAGACACTGAGACGCAGGGACACTGAGACGCAGAGACACTGAGACGCAGAGACACTGAGACGCAGAGACGCAAAGACACTGAGACGCAGGGACACTGAGACGCAGAGACACTGAGACGCAGAGACACTGAGACGCAGAGACACTGAGACGCAGAGACGCAAAGACACTGAGACGCAGAGACACTGAGACGCAGAGACACTGAGACGCAGAGACACTGAGACGCAGAGACACTGAGAGGCAGAGACACTGAGACACAGAGACACTGAGACTCTGAGACACTGAGACGCAGAGACACTGAGATGCAAAGACTCTGAGACGCAGAGACGCAGAGACGCAGAGACGCAGAGACTCTGAGACGCAGAGACGCAGAGACTCTGAGACGAAGAGACGCTGAGACGCAGAGACGCTGAGACTCTGAGACGCAGAGACACTGAGACGCAGAGACGCTGAGACTCTGAGACGCAGAGACACTGAGACGCAGAGACGCTGAGACTCTGAGACGCAGAGACACTGAGACGCAGAGACGCTGAGACTCTGAGACTCGGAGACGCCGAGACGCAGAGACGCAGAGACTCTGAGACGCAGACACGCAGAGACTCTGAGACGCAGACACGCAGAGACTCTGAGATGCAGACACGCAGAGACTCTGAGACGCAGAGACGCCGAGACGCAGAGACTCTGAGACGCCGAGACGCAGAGACGCAGAGACACTGAGACACTGAGACACAGAGACTCTGAGACACAGAGACACTGAGACACTGAGACGCAGAGACACTGAGACGCAGAGACACAGAGACACTGAGACGCAGAGACACTGAGACGCAGAGACACTGAGACGCAGAGACACTGAGACGCAGAGACGCAAAGACACTGAGACGCAGAGACGCAGAGACTCTGAGACGAAGAGACGCTGAGACGCAGAGACGCAGAGACTCTGAGACGCAGAGACTCTGAGACGCAGAGACGCAGAGACTCTGAGACGCAGAGACGCAGAGACTCTGAGACGCAGAGACGCTGAGACGCAGAGACGCTGAGACGCAGAGACGCAGAGACTCTGAGACGCAGAGACGCAGAGACTCTGAGACGCAGAGACGCTGAGACGCAGAGACGCTGAGACGCAGAGACGCAGAGACGCAGAGACTCTGAGACGCAGAGACTCTGAGACACAGAGACGCAGAGACTCTGAGACGCAGAGACGCTGAGACACAGAGACGCAGAGACTCTGAGACGCAGAGACGCTGAGACGCAGAGACGCTGAGACGCAGAGACGTAGAGACGCAGAGACTCTGAGACGCAGAGACGCTGAGACGGAGAGACGCAGAGACGCAGAGACTCTGAGACGCAGAGACGCAGAGACGCTGAGACGGAGAGACGCAGAGACGCAGAGACGCAGAGACTCTGAGACGCAGAGACGCAGAGACTCTGAGACGCAGAGACGCTGAGACTCTGAGACGAAGAGACGCTGAGACGCAGAGACGCTGAGACTCTGAGACGCAGAGACGCTGAGACGCAGAGACGCTGAGACGCAGAGATGTAGAGACGCAGAGACTCTGAGACGCAGAGACGCTGAGACGGAGAGACGCAGAGACGCAGAGACTCTGAGACGCAGAGACGCAGAGACGCTGAGACGGAGAGACGCAGAGACGCAGAGACGCAGAGACTCTGAGACGCAGAGACTCTGAGACGAAGAGACGCTGAGACGCAGAGACGCTGAGACTCTGAGACGCAGAGAAACTGAGACGCAGAGACGCTGAGACGCAGAGACGTAGAGACGCAGAGACTCTGAGACGCAGAGACGCTGAGACGGAGAGACGCAGAGACGCAGAGACTCTGAGACGCAGAGACGCAGAGACGCTGAGACGGATAGACGCAGAGACGCAGAGACTCTGAGACGAAGAGACGCTGAGACGCAGCGACGCTGAGACTCTGAGACGCAGAGACACTGAGACGCAGAGACGCTGAGACTCTGAGACTCAGAGACGCTGAGACGCAGAGACGCTGAGACTCTGAGACGCAGAGACACTGAGACGCAGAGACGCTGAGACTCTGAGACGCAGAGACACTGAGACGCAGAGACGCTGAGACTCTGAGACTCGGAGACGCCGAGACGCAGACACGCAGAGACTCTGAGACGCAGACACGCAGAGACTCTGAGACGCAGACACGCAGAGACTCTGAGATGCAGACACGCAGAGACTCTGAGACGCAGAGACGCCGAGACGCAGAGACTCTGAGACGCCGAGACGCAGAGACGCAGAGACACTGAGACACTGAGACACAGAGACTCTGAGACACAGAGACACTGAGACACTGAGACGCAGAGACACTGAGATGCAGAGACACAGAGACACTGAGACGCAGAGACACTGAGACGCAGAGACACTGAGACGCAGAGACACTGAGACGCAGAGACGCAAAGACACTGAGACGCAGAGACGCAGAGACTCTGAGACTCTGAGACGCTGAGACGCAGAGACGCAGAGACTCTGAGACGCAAAGACGCAAAGACACTGAGACGCAGAGACGCAGAGACGCAGAGACTCTGAGACGAAGAGACGCTGAGACGCAGAGACGCAGAGACTCTGAGACGCAAAGACTCTGAGACGCTGAGACTCTGAGACGCAGAGACACTGAGACGCAGAGACGCTGAGACTCTGAGACTCAGAGACGCTGAGACGCAGAGACGCTGAGACTCTGAGACGCAGAGACACTGAGACGCAGAGACGCTGAGACTCTGAGACGCAGAGACACTGAGACGCAGAGACGCTGAGACTCTGAGACTCGGAGACGCCGAGACGCAGACACGCAGAGACTCTGAGACGCAGACACGCAGAGACTCTGAGACGCAGACACGCAGAGACTCTGAGATGCAGACACGCAGAGACTCTGAGACGCAGAGACGCCGAGACGCAGAGACTCTGAGACGCCGAGACGCAGAGACGCAGAGACACTGAGACACTGAGACACAGAGACTCTGAGACACAGAGAC
Organism: Carcharhinus amblyrhynchos; assembly: GCF_965287045.1. Lineage (NCBI taxonomy): Eukaryota > Metazoa > Chordata > Chondrichthyes > Carcharhiniformes > Carcharhinidae > Carcharhinus > Carcharhinus amblyrhynchos. The sequence goes on from NW_027650127.1 coordinate 75,849, forward strand.
ACTGAGACACTGAGACGCAGAGACACTGAGACGCAGAGACACAGAGACACTGAGATGCAGAGACACTGAGACGCAGAGACACTGAGACGCAGAGACACTGAGACGCAGAGACGCAAAGACACTGAGACGCAGAGACGCAGAGACTCTGAGACGAAGAGACGCTGAGACGCAGAGACGCAGAGACTCTGAGACGCAAAGACTCTGAGACGCAGACACTCTGAGACGCAGAGACGCAGAGACGCTGAGACGCAGAGACACTGAGACGCAGAGACTCTGAGACGCAGAGACGCAGAGACGCTGAGACGCAGAGACTCTGAGACGCAGAGACTCTGAGACGCAGAGACGCTGAGACGCAGAGACGCTGAGACGCAGAGACGCAGAGACTCTGAGACGAAGAGACGCTGAGACGCAGAGACGCTGAGACGCAGAGACGCTGAGACGCAGAGACGCAGAGACTCTGAGACGAATAGACGCTGAGACGCAGAGACGCGGAGACTCTGAGACGCAGAGACTCTGAGACGCAAAGACTCTGAGACGCAGAGACGCTGAGACTCTGAGACTCTGAGACGCAGAGACACTGAGACGCAGAGACTCTGAGACGCAGAGACACTGAGACGCAGAGAAGCAGAGACGCAGAGACTCTGAGACGCAGAGACTCTGAGACGCAGAGACACTGAGACGCAGACACGCAGAGACTCTGAGACGCAGAGACTCTGAGACGCAGACACGCAGAGACACTGAGACGCAGAGACTCTGAGACGCAGAGACGCAGAGACTCTGAGACGCAGAGACTCTGAGACGCAGAGACACTGAGACGCAGAGACGCAGAGACACTGAGACGCAGAGACTCTGAGACGCAGAGACGCCGAGACGCAGAGACACTGAGACGCAGAGACACTGAGACGCAGAGACTCTGAGACGCAGAGACGCCGAGACGCAGAGACTCTGAGACGCAGAGACTCTGAGACGCAGAGAAGCAGAGACGCAGAGATGCAGAGACACTGAGACGCAGAGAAGCAGAGACGCAGAGACTCAGAGACGCAGAGACACTGAGACGCAGAGAAGCAGAGAAGCAGAGAAGCAGAGACGCAGAGACGCAGACACTCTGAGACGCAGAGACTCTGAGACGCAGAGACGCCGAGACGCAGAGATGCCGAGACGCAGACACGCAGAGACTCTGAGACGCAGAGACACTGAGAAGCAGAGACTCTGAGACGCAGAGACACTGAGACGCAGAGACGCAGAGAATCTGAGACGCAGAGACGCAGAGACACTGAGAAGCAGAGACTCTGAGACGCAGAGACGCTGAGACGCAGAGACGCGGAGACTCTGAGACGCAGAGACTCTGAGACGCAGAGACTCTGAGACGCAGAGACACTGAGACGCAGAGACTCTGAGACGCAGAGACACTGAGACGCAGAGACTCTGAGACGCAGAGACTCTGAGACGCAGAGACTCTGAGACGCAGAGACACTGAGACGCAGAGACTCTGAGACGCAGAGACTCTGAGACGCAGAGACACTGAGACGCAGAGACTCTGAGACGCAGAGACTCTGAGACGCAGAGACTCTGAGACGCAGAGACACTGAGACGCAGAGACTCTGAGACGCAGAGACGCAGAGACTCTGAGACGCAGAGACGCAGAGACTCTGAGACGCAGAGACGCTGAGACTCTGAGACGCAGAGACTCTGAGACGCAGAGACGCAGAGACTCTGAGACGCAGAGACTCTGAGACGCAGAGACACTGAGACGCAGACACTCTGAGACGCAGAGACTCTGAGACTCTGAGACGCAGAGACACTGAGACACTGAGACACTGAGACACTGAGACACAGAGAAGCAGAGAAGCAGAGACGCAGGGACTCTGAGACTCTGAGACGCAGAGACACTGAGACGCAGAGACGGAGAGAAGCAGAGACGCAGAGGCTCTGAGACACAGAGACACTGAGACGCAGAGAAGCAGAGACGCAGAGACGCTGAGACGCAGACACACTGAGACGCAGAGAAGCAGAGAAGCAGAAACGCAGAGACGCAGAGACTCTGAGTTGCAGAGACGCAGAGACTGTGAGACTCTGAGACGCAGTGACTCTGAGATGCAGAGACGCAGAGACTCTGAGACTCTGAGACGCAGAGAAGCAGAGACGCAGAGACACGGAGACACTGAGACGCAGAGAAGCAGAGAAGCAGAGACGCAGAGACGCAGAGACTCTGAGACGCAGAGACACTGAGACTCTGAGACGCAGAGACGCAGAGACTCTGAGACGCAGAGACACTGAGACGCAGAGACACTGAGACACTGAGACACTGAGACGCAGAGAAGCAGAGAAGCAGAGACGCAGAGACGCAGAGACTCTGAGACGCAGAGACACTGAGACTCTGAGACGCAGAGACGCAGAGACTCTGAGACGCAAAGACTCTGAGACGCAGAGACGGAGAGAAGCAGAGACGCGGAGGCTCTGAGACACAGAGACACTGAGACGCAGAGAAGCAGAGACGCAGAGACTCTGAGACGCAGAGACTCTGAGACGCAGAGACACTGAGACGCAGACACGCAGAGACTCTGAGACGCAGAGACTCTGAGACGCAGACACGCAGAGACACTGAGACGCAGAGACTCTGAGACGCAGAGACGCAGAGACTCTGAGACGCAGAGACTCTGAGACGCAGAGACACTGAGACGCAGAGACGCAGAGACACTGAGACGCAGAGACTCTGAGACGCAGAGACGCCGAGACGCAGAGACACTGAGACGCAGAGACACTGAGACGCAGAGACTCTGAGACGCAGAGACGCCGAGACGCAGAGACTCTGAGACGCAGAGACTCTGAGACGCAGAGAAGCAGAGACGCAGAGATGCAGAGACACTGAGACGCAGAGAAGCAGAGACGCAGAGACTCAGAGACGCAGAGACACTGATACGCAGAGAAGCAGAGAAGCAGAGACGCAGAGACGCAGACACTCTGAGACGCAGAGACTCTGAGACGCAGAGACGCCGAGACGCAGAGATGCCGAGACGCAGACACGCAGAGACTCTGAGACGCAGAGACACTGAGAAGCAGAGACTCTGAGACGCAGAGACACTGAGACGCAGAGACGCAGAGAATCTGAGACGCAGAGACGCAGAGACACTGAGAAGCAGAGACTCTGAGACGCAGAGACGCTGAGACGCAGAGACGCGGAGACTCTGAGACGCAGAGACTCTGAGACGCAGAGACTCTGAGACGCAGAGACACTGAGACGCAGAGACTCTGAGACGCAGAGACACTGAGACGCAGAGACTCTGAGACGCAGAGACTCTGAGACGCAGAGACTCTGAGACGCAGAGACACTGAGACGCAGAGACTCTGAGACGCAGAGACTCTGAGACGCAGAGACACTGAGACGCAGAGACTCTGAGACGCAGAGACTCTGAGACGCAGAGACTCTGAGACGCAGAGACACTGAGACGCAGAGACTCTGAGACGCAGAGACGCAGAGACTCTGAGACGCAGAGACGCAGAGACTCTGAGACGCAGAGACGCTGAGACTCTGAGACGCAGAGACTCTGAGACGCAGAGACGCAGAGACTCTGAGACGCAGAGACTCTGAGACGCAGAGACACTGAGACGCAGACACTCTGAGACGCAGAGACTCTGAGACTCTGAGACGCAGAGACACTGAGACACTGAGACACTGAGACACAGAGAAGCAGAGAAGCAGAGACGCAGGGACTCTGAGACTCTGAGACGCAGAGACACTGAGACGCAGAGACGGAGAGAAGCAGAGACGCAGAGTCTCTGAGACACAGAGACACTGAGACGCAGAGAAGCAGAGACGCAGAGACGCTGAGACGCAGACACACTGAGACGCAGAGAAGCAGAAATGCAGAGACGCAGAGACTCTGAGTTGCAGAGACGCAGAGACTGTGAGACTCTGAGACGCAGTGACTCTGAGATGCAGAGACGCAGAGACTCTGAGACTCTGAGACGCAGAGAAGCAGAGACGCAGAGACACGGAGACACTGAGACGCAGAGAAGCAGAGAAGCAGAGACGCAGAGACGCAGAGACTCTGAGACGCAGAGACACTGAGACTCTGAGACGCAGAGACGCAGAGACTCTGAGACGCAGAGACACTGAGACGCAGAGACACTGAGACACTGAGACACTGAGACGCAGAGAAGCAGAGAAGCAGAGACGCAGAGACGCAGAGACTCTGAGACGCAGAGACACTGAGACTCTGAGACGCAGAGACGCAGAGACTCTGAGACGCAGAGACGCAGAGACTCTGAGACGCAGAGACACTGAGACGCAGAGACACTGAGACACTGAGACACAGAGAAGCAGAGAAGCAGAGACGCAGGGACTCTGAGACTCTGAGACGCAGAGACACTGAGACTCTGAGACGCAGAGACGCAAAGACTCTGAGACGCAAAGACTCTGAGACGCAGAGACGGAGAGAAGCAGAGACGCGGAGGCTCTGAGACACAGAGACACTGAGACGCAGAGAAGCAGAGACGCAGAGACGCTGAGACGCAGACACACTGAGACGCAGAGAAGCAGAGAAGCAGAAACGCAGAGACGCAAAGACTCTGAGACGCAAAGACTCTGAGACGCAAATACTCTGAGACGCAGAGACACTGAGACGCAGAGACTCTGAGACGCAGAGACGGAGAGAAGCAGAGACGCAGAGACTCTGAGACACAGAGACGGAGAGAAGCAGAGACGCAGAGACTCTGAGACACTGAGACGCAGAGAAGCAGAGACGCAGAGACTCTGAGACGCAGAGACACTGAGACGCAGAGAAGCAGAGAAGCAGAGATGCAGAGAAGCAGAGACGCAGAGACGCAGACACTCTGAGACGCAGTGACACTGAGATGCAGAGACACTGAGAAGCAGAGACGCAGAGACACTGAGACACAGAGACACAGAGACACTGAGACGCAGAGACACTGAGACGCAGAGACACTGAGACTCTGAGACACAGAGACACTGAGACTCTGAGACACAGAGACACTGAGACGCAGAGACACTGAGACGCAGAGACACTGAGACTCTGAGACACAGAGACACTGAGACTCTGAGACACTGAGACGCAGAGACACTGAGACGCAGAGACGCAGAGACGCAGAGACACAGAGACACAGAGACGCAGAGACACTGAGACGCTGAGACTCTGAGACACTGAGACGCAGGGACTGTGAGACGCAGAGACACTAAGACCCAGACATAGAAACACTGAGACGCAGAGACACTGAGACGCAGAGACACTGAGACGCAGGGACTGTGAGACGCAGAGACACTAAGACCCAGAGACACTGAGACACTGAGACGCAGAGACGCAAAGACGCAAAGACGCAAAGACACTGAGACGCAGAGAAGCAGAGAAGCAGAGATGCAGAGAAGCAGAGACGCAGAGACGCAGACACTCTGAGACGCAGTGACACTGAGATGCAGAGACACTGAGAAGCAGAGACGCAGAGACACTGAGACACAGAGACACAGAGACACTGAGACGCAGAGACACTGAGACGCAGAGACACTGAGACTTTGAGACACAGAGACACTGAGACTCTGAGACACAGAGACACTGAGACGCAGAGACACTGAGACGCAGAGACACTGAGACTCTGAGACACAGAGACACTGAGACTCTGAGACACAGAGACACTGAGACGCAGAGACACTGAGACGCAGAGACACTGACACTCTGAGACACAGAGACACTGAGACTCTGAGACACTGAGACGCAGAGACACTGAGACGCAGAGACACTGAGACGCAGAGACGCAGAGACGCAGAGACACAGAGACACAGAGACGCAGAGACCCTGAGACGCAGAGACACTGAGACGCTGAGACTCTGAGACACTGAGACGCAGGGACTGTGAGACGCAGAGACACTAAGACCCAGACATAGAAACACTGAGACGCAGAGACACTGAGACGCAGAGACACTCAGACGCTGGGACTGTGAGACGCAGAGACACTAAGACCCAGAGACACTGAGACACTGAGACGCAGAGACGCAAAGACGCAAAGACACTGAGACGCAGAGACGCAATGACTCTGAGACGGAGACACATTGAGACGCAGAGACACAGAGACGCAGAGACACAGAGACGCAGAGATGCAGAGACACTGAGACGCAGAGGCACTGAGACACAGAGACCCTGAGACGCAGAGACGCAGAGACACTGAGACGCAGAGGCACTGAGACACAGAGACACTGAGACGCAGAGACTCTGAGACACTGTGACGCAGAGGCACTGAGACGCAGAGACGCAGAGACACTGTGACGCAGAGACACTGAGACGTAGAGACGCAAAGACACTGAGACGCAGAGATACTGAGACGCAGAGACGCAAAGACTCTGAGACGCTGAGACGCAGAGACGCAAAGACACTGAGACTCTGAGACGCTGAGACGCAGAGACACTGAGACGCAGAGACGCAAAGACACTGAGACTCTGAGACGCTGAGACGCAGAGACGCTGAGACGCAGAGACGCTGAGACGCAGAGACTCTGAGACGCAGAGACGCAAAGACACTGAGACTCAGAGAGGCAAAGACACTGAGACGCAGAGACACTGAGACGCAGAGACGCAAAGACACTGAGACGCAGAGACACAAAGACACTGAGACGCAGAGACACTGAGACGCAGAGACGCAAAGACACTGAGACGCAGAGACACTGAGACGCAGAGACTCTGAGACGCAGAGACACTGAGACGCAGAGACACTGAGACGCAGAGACACTGAGACGCAGAGACACTGAGACGCAGAGACGCAGAGACGCTGAGACGCAGAGACACTGAGACGCAGAGACGCAAAGACACTGAGACGCAGAGACACTGAGACGCAGAGACGCAGAGACACTGAGACGCAGAGACACTGAGACGCAGAGAAGCAGAGAAGCAGAGACACTGAGACGCAGAGACACTGAGACGCAGAGACACTGAGACGCTGAGACTCTGAGACACTGAGACGCAGAGACGCAGAGACACTGAGACGCAGAGACGCAAAGACGCTGAGACGCAGAGACACTGAGACGCAGAGACGCAGAGACGCAGAGACGCAGAGTCGCAGAGACACTGAGACGCAGAGACGCAAAGACGCTGAGACGCAGAGACACTGAGACGCAGAGACGCAAAGACACTGAGACGCAGAGACACTGAGACGCAGAGACACTGAGACGCAGAGACACTGAGACGCAGAGACGCAGAGACACTGAAAGGCAGAGACACTGAGACGCAGAGACACTGAGACGCAGAGACACTGAGACGCAGAGACGCAAAGACACTGAGACGCAGAGACACTGAGACGCAGAGACGCAAAGACGCTGAGACGCAGAGACACTGAGACGCAGAGACGCAGAGACACTGAGATGGAGAGACACTGAGACGCAGAGACACAGAGACTCTGAGACACAGAGACACTGAGATGCAGAGACACTGAGACACAGAGACACTGAGACACTGAGACGCAGAGACACTGAGACGCAGAGACACAGAGACGCAGAGACGCAGAGACGCAGAGACACTGAGATGCAGAGACACTGAGACGCAGAGACATTGAGACGCAGAGACGCAGAGACTCTGAGACGCAGAGACACTGAGACGCAGAGACACTGAGACACTGAGACGCAGAGACACTGAGACGCAGAGACGCAAAGACACTGAGACGCAGAGACGCAGAGACACTGAGACGCAGAGACACTGAGACGCAGAGACACTGAGACGCAGAGACGCAAAGACACTGAGACGCAGAGACACTGAGACGCAGAGACGCAAAGACACTGAGACGCAGAGACACTGAGACGCAGAGACGCAAAGACACTGAGACGCAGAGACGCAGAGACACTGAGACGCAGAGACACTGAGACGCAGAGACACTGAGACGCAGAGACGCAAAGACACTGAGACGCGGAGACACTGAGACGCAGAGACACTGAGACGCAGAGACGCAAAGACGCTGAGACGCAGAGACACTGAGACGCAGAGACGCAAAGACACTGAGACGCAGAGACACTGAGACGCAGAGACACTGAGACGCAGAGACACTGAGACGCTGAGACGCAAAGACACTGAGACGCAGAGACGCAGAGACACAGAGACGCAGAGACGCAGAGACACTTAGACGCAGAGACGCAAAGACACTGAGACACTGAGACACAGAGACGCAAAGACACTGAGACGCAGAGACACTGAGACGCAGAGACACTGAGACGCAGAGACACTGAGACGCAGAGACGCAAAGACACTGAGACGCAGAGACACTGAGACGCAGAGACACTGAGACGCAGAGACACTGAGACACAGAGACACTGAGACGCAGAGACGCAAAGACACTGAGACGCAGAGACACTGAGACGCAGAGAAGCAGAGACGCAGAGACGCAGAGACTCTGAGACGCAGAGACGCAAAGACACTGAGACGCAGAGACACTGAGACGCAGAGACGCAGAGACACTGAGACGCAGAGACACTGAGACGCAGAGAAGCAGAGAAGCAGAGACACTGAGACGCAGAGACACTGAGACGCAGAGACACTGAGACGCTGAGACTCTGAGACACTGAGACGCAGAGACGCAGAGACACTGAGACGCAGAGACGCAAAGACGCTGAGACGCAGAGACACTGAGACGCAGAGACGCAGAGACGCAGAGACGCAGAGACACTGAGACGCAGAGACGCAAAGACGCTGAGACGCAGAGACACTGAGACGCAGAGACGCAAAGACACTGAGACGCAGAGACACTGAGACGCAGAGACACTGAGACGCAGAGACACTGAGACGCAGAGACGCAGAGACACTGAAAGGCAGAGACACTGAGACGCAGAGACACTGAGACGCAGAGACACTGAGACGCAGAGACGCAAAGACACTGAGACGCAGAGACACTGAGACGCAGAGACGCAAAGACGCTGAGACGCAGAGACACTGAGACGCAGAGACGCAAAGACACTGAGACGCAGAGACACTGAGACGCAGAGACACTGAGACGCAGAGACACTGAGACGCAGAGACACTGAGACGCAGAGACACTGAGAGGCAGAGACACTGAGACGCAGAGACACTGAGACGCAGAGACACTGAGACGCAGAGACACTGAGAGGCAGAGACACTGAGACGCAAAGACACTGCGACGCTGAGACACTGAGACGCAGAGACTCTGAGACACTGAGTCGCAGAGACACTGAGACGCAGAGACACTGAGACGCTGAGACGCAAAGACACTGAGACGCTGAGACGCTGAGACGCAGAGACGCAAAAACACTGAGACGCAGAGACACTGAGACGCAGAGACACTGAGACGCAGAGACACTGAGACGCAGAGACGCAAAGACACTGAGACGCAGAGACACTGAGACGCAGAGACACTGAGACGCAGAGACACTGAGACGCAGAGACACTGAGACGCAGAGACGCAAAGACACTGAGACGCAGAGACACTGAGACGCAGAGACGCAGAGACTCTGAGACGCAGAGACGCAAAGACACTGAGACGCAGAGACACTGAGACGCAGAGACACTGAGATGCAGAGACGCAAAGACACTGAGACGCAGAGACACTGAGACGCAGAGACGCAGAGACACTGAGACGCAGAGACACTGAGACGCAGAGACACTGAGACGCAGAGACACTGAGACGCTGAGACTCTGAGACACTGAGACACAGAGACACTGAGACGCAGAGACACAGAGACGCAGAGACACTGAGACGCAGAGACACTGAGACGCAGAGACACTGAGACGCAGAGACGCAAAGACGCTGAGACGCAGAGACACTGAGACGCAGAGACGCAGAGACACTGAGACGCAGAGACACTGAGACGCAGAGACACTGAGACGCAGAGACGCAGAGACACTGAGACGCAGAGACACTGAGACGCAGAGACACTGACACGCAGAGACGCAAAGACACTGAGACGCAGAGACGCAAAGACACTGAGACGCAGAGACACTGAGACGCAGAGACGCAAAGACACTGAGACGCAGAGACGCAGAGACACTGAGACGCAGAGACACTGAGACGCAGAGACGCAAAGACACTGAGACACAGTGACACTGAGACGCAGAGACACTGAGACGCAGAGACGCAAAGACACTGAGACGCAGAGACACTGAGACGCAGAGACACTGAGACACTGAGACACTGAGACGCAGAGACACTGAGACGCAGAGACACTGAGATGCAGAGACGCAAAGACACTGAGACGCAAGACACTGAGACGCAGAGACACTGAGAAGCAAAGACGCAAAGACACTGAGACGCAGAGACACTGAGACGCAGAGACACTGAGACGCAGAGACGCAAAGACACTGAGACGCGGAGACACTGAGACGCAGAGACACTGAGACGCAGAGACGCAAAGACGCTGAGACGCAGAGACACTGAGACGCAGAGACGCAAAGACACTGAGACGCAGAGACACTGAGACGCAGAGACACTGAGACGCAGAGACACTGAGACGCTGAGACGCAAAGACACTGAGACGCAGAGACGCAGAGACACAGAGACGCAGAGACGCAGAGACACTTAGACGCAGAGACGCAAAGACACTGAGACACTGAGACACAGAGACGCAAAGACACTGAGACGCAGAGACACTGAGACGCAGAGACACTGAGACGCAGAGACGCAAAGACACTGAGACGCAGAGACACTGAGACGCAGAGACACTGAGACGCAGAGACACTGAGACGCAGAGACACTGAGACGCAGAGACGCAAAGACACTGAGACGCAGAGACACTGAGACGCAGAGACACTGAGACGCAGAGAAGCAGAGACGCAGAGACGCAGAGACTCTGAGACGCAGAGACGCAAAGACACTGAGACGCAGAGACACTGAGACGCAGAGACGCAGAGACACTGAGACGCAGAGACACTGAGACGCAGAGAAGCAGAGAAGCAGAGACACTGAGACGCAGAGACACTGAGACGCAGAGACACTGAGACGCTGAGACTCTGAGACACTGAGACGCAGAGACGCAGAGACACTGAGACGCAGAGACGCAAAGACGCTGAGACGCAGAGACGCTGAGACGCAGAGACGCAGAGACGCAGAGACGCAGAGACACTGAGACGCAGAGACGCAAAGACGCTGAGACGCAGAGACACTGAGACGCAGAGACGCAAAGACACTGAGACGCAGAGACACTGAGACGCAGAGACACTGAGACGCAGAGACGCTGAGACGCAGAGACGCAGAGACACTGAAAGGCAGAGACACTGAGACGCAGAGACACTGAGACGCAGAGACACTGAGACGCAGAGACGCAAAGACACTGAGACGCAGAGACACTGAGACGCAGAGACGCAAAGACGCTGAGACGCAGAGACACTGAGACGCAGAGACGCAAAGACACTGAGACGCAGAGACACTGAGACGCAGAGACACTGAGACGCTGAGACGCAGAGACACTGAGAGGCAGAGACACTGAGACGCAGAGACACTGAGACGCAGAGACACTGAGACGCAGAGACACTGAGACGCAGAGACACTGAGAGGTAGAGACACTGAGACGCAAAGACACTGCGACGCTGAGACACTGAGACGCAGAGACTCTGAGACACTGAGTCGCAGAGACACTGAGACGCAGAGACACTGAGACGCTGAGACGCAAAGACACTGAGACGCTGAGACGCTGAGACGCAGAGACGCAAAAACACTGAGACGCAGAGACACTGAGACGCAGAGACACTGAGACGCAGAGACACTGAGACGCAGAGACGCAAAGACACTGAGACGCAGAGACACTGAGACGCAGAGACACTGAGACGCAGAGACACTGAGACGCAGAGACACTGAGACGCAGAGACGCAAAGACACTGAGACGCAGAGACACTGAGACGCAGAGACGCAGAGACTCTGAGACGCAGAGACGCAAAGACACTGAGACGCAGAGACACTGAGACGCAGAGACACTGAGACGCAGAGACACTGAGATGCAGAGACGCAAAGACACTGAGACGCAGAGACACTGAGACGCAGAGACGCAGAGACACTGAGACGCAGAGACACTGAGACGCAGAGACACTGAGACGCAGAGACACTGAGACGCTGAGACTCTGAGACACTGAGACACAGAGACACTGAGACGCAGAGACACAGAGACGCAGAGACACTGAGACGCAGAGACGCAAAGACGCTGAGACGCAGAGACACTGAGACGCAGAGACGCAGAGACACTGAGACGCAGAGACACTGACACGCAGAGACACTGAGACGCAGAGACACTGAGACGCAGAGACGCAGAGACACTGAGACGCAGAGACGCAAAGACACTGAGACGCAGAGACACTGACACGCAGAGACGCAAAGACACTGAGACGCAGAGACGCAAAGACACTGAGACGCAGAGACACTGAGACGCAGAGACACTGAGACGCAGAGACGCAGAGACACTGAGACGCAGAGACACTGACACGCAGAGACGCAAAGACACTGAGACGCAGAGACGCAAAGACACTGAGACGCAGAGACACTGAGACGCAGAGACGCAAAGACACTGAGACGCAGAGACGCAGAGACACTGAGACGCAGAGACACTGAGACGCAGAGACGCAAAGACACTGAGACACAGAGACACTGAGACGCAGAGACACTGAGACGCAGAGACGCAAAGACACTGAGACGCAGAGACACTGAGACGCAGAGACACTGAGACACTGAGACACTGAGACGCAGAGACACTGAGACGCAGAGACACTGAGACGCAGAGACTCTGAGACTCTGAGACACTGAGACTCTGTATCTCCCTGTAAAGACACTGAGACGCAAGACACTGAGACGCAGAGACACTGAGAAGCAAAGACGCAAAGACACTGAGACGCAGAGACACTGAGACGCAGAGACACTGAGACACTGAGACACTGAGACGCAGAGACACTGAGACGCAGAGACACTGAGACGCAGAGACTCTGAGACTCTGAGACACTGAGACTCTGTATCTCCCTGTAAAGACACTGAGACGCAAGACACTGAGACGCAGAGACACTGAGAAGCAAAGACGCAAAGACACTGAGACGCAGAGACACTGAGACGCAGAGACACTGAGACGCAGAGACACTGAGACACTGAGACGCAAAGACGCAGAGACACTGAGACGCAGAGAAGCAGAGACGCAGAGACTCTGAGACGCAGAGACTCTGAGACGCAGAGACACTGAGACGCAGACACGCAGAGACTCTGAGACGCAGAGACTCTGAGACGCAGACACGCAGAGACACTGAGACGCAGAGACTCTGAGACGCAGAGACGCAGAGACTCTGAGACGCAGAGACTCTGAGACGCAGAGACACTGAGACGCAGAGACGCAGAGACACTGAGACGCAGAGACTCTGAGACGCAGAGACGCCGAGACGCAGAGACGCCGAGACGCAGACACGCAGAGACACTGAGACGCAGAGACTCTGAGACGCAGAGACGCCGAGACGCAGAGACTCTGAGACGTAGAGACTCTGAGACGCAGAGAAGCAGAGACGCAGAGATGCAGAGACACTGAGACGCAGAGAAGCAGAGACGCAGAGACTCTGAGACGCAGAGACACTGATACGCAGGGAAGCAGAGAAGCAGAGAAGCAGAGACGCAGAGACGCAGACACTCTGAGACGCAGAGACTCTGAGACGCAGAGACTCTGAGACGCAGAGACGCCGAGACGCAGAGACGCCGAGTCGCAGACACGCAGAGACTCTGAGACGCAGAGACACTGAGAAGCAGAGACTCTGAGACGCAGAGACACTGAGACGCAGAGACGCAGAGAATCTGAGACGCAGAGACGCAGAGACACTGAGATGCAGAGACTCTGAGACGCAGAGACACTGAGACGCAGAGACGCGGAGACTCTGAGACGCAGAGACTCTGAGACGCAGAGACTCTGAGACGCAGAGACTCTGAGACGCAGAGAAGCAGAGACGCAGAGACGCAGAGACGCAGAGACTCTGAGACGCAGAGACACTGAGGCGCAGAGACTCTGAGACGCAGAGACTCTGAGACGCAGAGACTCTGAGACGCAGAGACACTGAGACGCAGAGACTCTGAGACGCAGAGACACTGAGACGCAGAGACTCTGAGACGCAGAGACTCTGAGACGCAGAGACTCTGAGACGCAGAGACACTGAGACGCAGAGACTCTGAGACGCAGAGACGCAGAGACTCTGAGACGCAGAGACGCAGAGACTCTGAGACGCAGAGACGCTGAGACTCTGAGACGCAGAGACTCTGAGACGCAGAGACGCAGAGACTCTGAGACGCAGAGACTCTGAGACGCAGAGACACTGAGACGCAGACACTCTGAGACGCAGAGACTCTGAGACGCAGAGACTCTGAGACGCAGAGACTCTGAGACGCAGAGACACTGAGACGCAGAGACTCTGAGACGCAGAGACACTGAGACGCAGAGACTCTGAGACGCAGAGACACTGAGACGCAGAGACTCTGAGACGCAGAGACACTGAGACGCAGAGACACTGAGACGCAGAGACTCTGAGACGCAGAGACACTGAGACGCAGAGACACTCAGACGCAGAGACTCTGAGACGCAGAGACGCAGAGACTGTGAGACTCTGAGACGCAGTGACTCTGAGATGCAGAGACGCAGAGACTCTGAGACTCTGAGACGCAGAGAAGCAGAGACGCAGAGACACGGAGACACTGAGACGCAGAGAAGCAGAGAAGCAGAGACGCAGAGACGCAGAGACTCTGAGACGCAGAGACACTGAGACTCTGAGACACTGAGACACTGAGACACAGAGAAGCAGAGAAGCAGAGACGCAGGGACTCTGAGACTCTGAGACGCAGAGACACTGAGACTCTGAGACGCAGAGACGCAAAGACTCTGAGACGCAAAGACTCTGAGACGCAGAGACGGAGAGAAGCAGAGACGCAGAGGCTCTGAGACACAGAGACACTGAGACGCAGAGAAGCAGAGACGCAGAGACGCTGAGACGCAGACACACTGAGACGCAGAGAAGCAGAGAAGCAGAAATGCAGAGACGCAGAGACTCTGAGTTGCAGAGACGCAGAGACTGTGAGACTCTGAGACGCAGTGACTCTGAGATGCAGAGACGCAGAGACTCTGAGACTCTGAGACGCAGAGAAGCAGAGACGCAGAGACACGGAGACACTGAGACGCAGAGAAGCAGAGAAGCAGAGACGCAGAGACGCAGAGACTCTGAGGCGCAGAGGCACTGAGACTCTGAGACGCAGAGACGCAGAGACTCTGAGACGCAGAGACACTGAGACGCAGAGACACTGAGACACTGAGACACAGAGAAGCAGAGAAGCAGAGACGCAGGGACTCTGAGACTCTGAGACGCAGAGACACTGAGACTCTGAGACGCAGAGACGCAAAGACTCTGAGACGCAAAGACTCTGAGACGCAGAGACGGAGAGAAGCAGAGACGCAGAGGCTCTGAGACACAGAGACACTGAGACGCAGAGAAGCAGAGACGCAGAGACGCTGAGACGCAGACACACTGAGACGCAGAGAAGCAGAGAAGCAGAAACGCAGAGACGCAGAGACTCTGAGTACGCAGAGACACTGAGACGCAGAGACACTGAGACGCAGAGAAGCAGAGACGCAGAGAAGCAGAGATGCAGAGAAGCAGAGAAGCAGAGACTCTGAGACGCAGAGAAGCAGAGACGCAGAGACGCAGAGATGCATAGACTCTGAGACGCAGAGACACTGAGACTCTGAGACGCAGAGACGCAAAGACTCTGAGACGCAAAGACTCTGAGACGCAAAGACTCTGAGACGCAGAGACACTGAGACGCAGAGACTCTGAGACGCAGAGACGGAGAGAAGCAGAGACGCAGAGACTCTGAGACACAGAGACGGAGAGAAGCAGAGACGCAGAGACTCTGAGACACTGAGACGCAGAGAAGCAGAGATGCAGAGAAGCAGAGACGCAGAGACGCAGACACTCGGAGACGCAGTGACACTGAGATGCAGAGACACTGAGAAGCAGAGACGCAGAGACACTGAGACACAGAGACACAGAGACACTGAGACGCAGAGACACTGAGACGCAGAGACACTGAGACTCTGAGACACAGAGACACTGAGACTCTGAGACACAGAGACACTGAGACGCAGAGACACTGAGACGCAGAGACACTGAGACTCTGAGACACAGAGACACTGAGACACTGAGACTCTGAGACACTGAGACGCAGAGACGCTGAGACACAGAGACACTGAGACACTGAGACGCAGAGACGCAGAGACGCTGAGACGCTGAGACACTGAGACTCTGAGACACAGAGACACTGAGACTCTGAGACACAGAGACACTGAGACGCAGAGACACTGAGACGCAGAGACACTGAGACGCAGAGACACTGAGACTCTGAGACACAGAGACACTGAGACACTGAGACTCTGAGACACTGAGACGCAGAGACGCTGAGACACAGAGACACTGAGACACTGAGACGCAGAGACGCAGAGACGCTGAGACGCTGAGACACTGAGACTCTGAGACACAGAGACACTGAGACTCTGAGACACAGAGACACTGAGACGCAGAGACACTGAGACGCAGAGACACTGAGACTCTGAGACACAGAGACACTGAGACACTGAGACGCAGAGACACAGAGACGCAGAGATGCAGAGACACTGAGACACAGAGACACTGAGACGCAGAGACGCTGAGACGCTGAGACGCAGAGACGCTGAGACGCAGAGACACTGAGATGCTGAGACTCTGAGACACTGAGACGCAGAGACACAGAGACGCAGAGACGCAGAGACACTGAGACGCAGAGACACTGAGATGCTGAGACTCTGAGACACTGACACGCAGAGACGCTGAGACGCTGAGACGCAGAGACACTGAGACGCAGAGACACTGAGACGCAGAGACGCAGAGACGCAAAGACACTGAGACGCAGGGACACTGAGACGCAGAGACACTGAGACGCAGAGACACTGAGACGCAGAGACGCAAAGACACTGAGACGCAGGGACACTGAGACGCAGAGACACTGAGACGCAGAGACACTGAGACGCAGAGACACTGAGACGCAGAGACGCAAAGACACTGAGACGCAGAGACACTGAGACGCAGAGACACTGAGACGCAGAGACACTGAGACGCAGAGACACTGAGAGGCAGAGACACTGAGACACAGAGACACTGAGACTCTGAGACACTGAGACGCAGAGACACTGAGATGCAAAGACTCTGAGACGCAGAGACGCAGAGACGCAGAGACGCAGAGACTCTGAGACGCAGAGACGCAGAGACTCTGAGACGAAGAGACGCTGAGACGCAGAGACGCTGAGACTCTGAGACGCAGAGACACTGAGACGCAGAGACGCTGAGACTCTGAGACGCAGAGACACTGAGACGCAGAGACGCTGAGACTCTGAGACGCAGAGACACTGAGACGCAGAGACGCTGAGACTCTGAGACTCGGAGACGCCGAGACGCAGAGACGCAGAGACTCTGAGACGCAGACACGCAGAGACTCTGAGACGCAGACACGCAGAGACTCTGAGATGCAGACACGCAGAGACTCTGAGACGCAGAGACGCCGAGACGCAGAGACTCTGAGACGCCGAGACGCAGAGACGCAGAGACACTGAGACACTGAGACACAGAGACTCTGAGACACAGAGACACTGAGACACTGAGACGCAGAGACACTGAGACGCAGAGACACAGAGACACTGAGACGCAGAGACACTGAGACGCAGAGACACTGAGACGCAGAGACACTGAGACGCAGAGACGCAAAGACACTGAGACGCAGAGACGCAGAGACTCTGAGACGAAGAGACGCTGAGACGCAGAGACGCAGAGACTCTGAGACGCAGAGACTCTGAGACGCAGAGACGCAGAGACTCTGAGACGCAGAGACGCAGAGACTCTGAGACGCAGAGACGCTGAGACGCAGTGACGCTGAGACGCAGAGACGCAGAGACTCTGAGACGCAGAGACGCAGAGACTCTGAGACGCAGAGACGCTGAGACGCAGAGACGCTGAGACGCAGAGACGCAGAGACGCAGAGACTCTGAGACGCAGAGACTCTGAGACACAGAGACGCAGAGACTCTGAGACGCAGAGACGCTGAGACACAGAGACGCAGAGACTCTGAGACGCAGAGACGCTGAGACGCAGAGACGCTGAGACGCAGAGACGTAGAGACGCAGAGACTCTGAGACGCAGAGACGCTGAGACGGAGAGACGCAGAGACGCAGAGACTCTGAGACGCAGAGACGCAGAGACGCTGAGACGGAGAGACGCAGAGACGCAGAGACGCAGAGACTCTGAGACGCAGAGACGCAGAGACTCTGAGACGCAGAGACGCTGAGACTCTGAGACGAAGAGACGCTGAGACGCAGAGACGCTGAGACTCTGAGACGCAGAGACGCTGAGACGCAGAGACGCTGAGACGCAGAGATGTAGAGACGCAGAGACTCTGAGACGCAGAGACGCTGAGACGGAGAGACGCAGAGACGCAGAGACTCTGAGACGCAGAGACGCAGAGACGCTGAGACGGAGAGACGCAGAGACGCAGAGACGCAGAGACTCTGAGACGCAGAGGCTCTGAGACGAAGAGACGCTGAGACGCAGAGACGCTGAGACTCTGAGACGCAGAGAAACTGAGACGCAGAGACGCTGAGACGCAGAGACGTAGAGACGCAGAGACTCTGAGACGCAGAGACGCTGAGACGGAGAGACGCAGAGACGCAGAGACTCTGAGACGCAGAGACGCAGAGACGCTGAGACGGATAGACGCAGAGACGCAGAGACTCTGAGACGAAGAGACGCTGAGACGCAGCGACGCTGAGACTCTGAGACGCAGAGACACTGAGACGCAGAGACGCTGAGACTCTGAGACTCTGAGACTCAGAGACGCTGAGACGCAGAGACGCTGAGACTCTGAGACGCAGAGACACTGAGACGCAGAGACGCTGAGACTCTGAGACGCAGAGACACTGAGACGCAGAGACGCTGAGACTCTGAGACTCGGAGACGCCGAGACGCAGACACGCAGAGACTCTGAGACGCAGACACGCAGAGACTCTGAGACGCAGACACGCAGAGACTCTGAGATGCAGACACGCAGAGACTCTGAGACGCAGAGACGCCGAGACGCAGAGACTCTGAGACGCCGAGACGCAGAGACGCAGAGACACTGAGACACTGAGACACAGAGACTCTGAGACACAGAGACACTGAGACACTGAGACGCAGAGACACTGAGACGCAGAGACACAGAGACACTGAGACGCAGAGACACTGAGACGCAGAGACACTGAGACGCAGAGACACTGAGACGCAGAGACGCAAAGACACTGAGACGCAGAGACGCAGAGACTCTGAGACTCTGAGACGCTGAGACGCAGAGACGCAGAGACTCTGAGACGCAAAGACGCAAAGACACTGAGACGCAGAGACGCAGAGACGCAGAGACTCTGAGACGAAGAGACGCTGAGACGCAGAGACGCAGAGACTCTGAGACGCAAAGACTCTGAGACGCTGAGACTCTGAGACGCAGAGACACTGAGACGCAGAGACGCTGAGACTCTGAGACTCAGAGACGCTGAGACGCAGAGACGCTGAGACTCTGAGACGCAGAGACACTGAGACGCAGAGACGCTGAGACTCTGAGACGCAGAGACACTGAGACGCAGAGACGCTGAGACTCTGAGACTCGGAGACGCCGAGACGCAGACAGGCAGAGACTCTGAGACGCAGACACGCAGAGACTCTGAGACGCAGACACGCAGAGACTCTGAGATGCAGACACGCAGAGACTCTGAGACGCAGAGACGCCGAGACGCAGAGACTCTGAGACGCCGAGACGCAGAGACGCAGAGACACTGAGACACTGAGACACAGAGACTCTGAGACACAGAGACACTGAGACACTGAGACGCAGAGACACTGAGACGCAGAGACACAGAGACACTGAGATGCAGAGACACTGAGACGCAGAGACACTGAGACGCAGAGACACTGAGACGCAGAGACGCAAAGACACTGAGACGCAGAGACGCAGAGACTCTGAGACGAAGAGACGCTGAGACGCAGAGACGCAGAGACTCTGAGACGCAAAGACTCTGAGACGCAGACACTCTGAGACGCAGAGACGCAGAGACGCTGAGACGCAGAGACACTGAGACGCAGAGACTCTGAGACGCAGAGACGCAGAGACGCTGAGACGCAGAGACTCTGAGACGCAGAGACTCTGAGACGCAGAGACGCTGAGACGCAGAGACGCTGAGACGCAGAGACGCAGAGACTCTGAGACGAAGAGACGCTGAGACGCAGAGACGCTGAGACGCAGAGACGCTGAGACGCAGAGACGCAGAGACTCTGAGACGAATAGACGCTGAGACGCAGAGACGCGGAGACTCTGAGACGCAGAGACTCTGAGACGCAAAGACTCTGAGACGCAGAGACGCTGAGACTCTGAGACTCTGAGACGCAGAGACACTGAGACGCAGAGACTCTGAGACGCAGAGACACTGAGACGCAGAGAAGCAGAGACGCAGAGACTCTGAGACGCAGAGACTCTGAGACGCAGAGACACTGAGACGCAGACACGCAGAGACTCTGAGACGCAGAGACTCTGAGACGCAGACACGCAGAGACACTGAGACGCAGAGACTCTGAGACGCAGAGACGCAGAGACTCTGAGACGCAGAGACTCTGAGACGCAGAGACACTGAGACGCAGAGACGCAGAGACACTGAGACGCAGAGACTCTGAGACGCAGAGACGCCGAGACGCAGAGACACTGAGACGCAGAGACACTGAGACGCAGAGACTCTGAGACGCAGAGACGCCGAGACGCAGAGACTCTGAGACGCAGAGACTCTGAGACGCAGAGAAGCAGAGACGCAGAGATGCAGAGACACTGAGACGCAGAGAAGCAGAGACGCAGAGACTCAGAGACGCAGAGACACTGAGACGCAGAGAAGCAGAGAAGCAGAGAAGCAGAGACGCAGAGACGCAGACACTCTGAGACGCAGAGACTCTGAGACGCAGAGACGCCGAGACGCAGAGATGCCGAGACGCAGACACGCAGAGACTCTGAGACGCAGAGACACTGAGAAGCAGAGACTCTGAGACGCAGAGACACTGAGACGCAGAGACGCAGAGAATCTGAGACGCAGAGACGCAGAGACACTGAGAAGCAGAGACTCTGAGACGCAGAGACGCTGAGACGCAGAGACGCGGAGACTCTGAGACGCAGAGACTCTGAGACGCAGAGACTCTGAGACGCAGAGACACTGAGACGCAGAGACTCTGAGACGCAGAGACACTGAGACGCAGAGACTCTGAGACGCAGAGACTCTGAGACGCAGAGACTCTGAGACGCAGAGACACTGAGACGCAGAGACTCTGAGACGCAGAGACTCTGAGACGCAGAGACACTGAGACGCAGAGACTCTGAGACGCAGAGACTCTGAGACGCAGAGACTCTGAGACGCAGAGACACTGAGACGCAGAGACTCTGAGACGCAGAGACGCAGAGACTCTGAGACGCAGAGACGCAGAGACTCTGAGACGCAGAGACGCTGAGACTCTGAGACGCAGAGACTCTGAGACGCAGAGACGCAGAGACTCTGAGACGCAGAGACTCTGAGACGCAGAGACACTGAGACGCAGACACTCTGAGACGCAGAGACTCTGAGACTCTGAGACGCAGAGACACTGAGACACTGAGACACTGAGACACTGAGACACAGAGAAGCAGAGAAGCAGAGACGCAGGGACTCTGAGACTCTGAGACGCAGAGACACTGAGACGCAGAGACGGAGAGAAGCAGAGACGCAGAGGCTCTGAGACACAGAGACACTGAGACGCAGAGAAGCAGAGACGCAGAGACGCTGAGACGCAGACACACTGAGACGCAGAGAAGCAGAGAAGCAGAAACGCAGAGACGCAGAGACTCTGAGTTGCAGAGACACAGAGACTGTGAGACTCTGAGACGCAGTGACTCTGAGATGCAGAGACGCAGAGACTCTGAGACTCTGAGACGCAGAGAAGCAGAGACGCAGAGACACGGAGACACTGAGACGCAGAGAAGCAGAGAAGCAGAGACGCAGAGACGCAGAGACTCTGAGACGCAGAGACACTGAGACTCTGAGACGCAGAGACGCAGAGACTCTGAGACGCAGAGACACTGAGACGCAGAGACACTGAGACACTGAGACACTGAGACGCAGAGAAGCAGAGAAGCAGAGAAGCAGAGACGCAGAGACGCAGAGACTCTGAGACGCAGAGACACTGAGACTCTGAGACGCAGAGACGCAGAGACTCTGAGACGCAAAGACTCTGAGACGCAGAGACGGAGAGAAGCAGAGACGCGGAGGCTCTGAGACACAGAGACACTGAGACGCAGAGAAGCAGAGACGCAGAGACTCTGAGACGCAGAGACTCTGAGACGCAGAGACACTGAGACGCAGACACGCAGAGACTCTGAGACGCAGAGACTCTGAGACGCAGACACGCAGAGACACTGAGACGCAGAGACTCTGAGACGCAGAGACGCAGAGACTCTGAGACGCAGAGACTCTGAGACGCAGAGACACTGAGACGCAGAGACGCAGAGACACTGAGACGCAGAGACTCTGAGACGCAGAGACGCCGAGACGCAGAGACACTGAGACGCAGAGACACTGAGACGCAGAGACTCTGAGACGCAGAGACGCCGAGACGCAGAGACTCTGAGACGCAGAGACTCTGAGACGCAGAGAAGCAGAGACGCAGAGATGCAGAGACACTGAGACGCAGAGAAGCAGAGACGCAGAGACTCAGAGACGCAGAGACACTGATACGCAGAGAAGCAGAGAAGCAGAGACGCAGAGACGCAGACACTCTGAGACGCAGAGACTCTGAGACGCAGAGACGCCGAGACGCAGAGATGCCGAGACGCAGACACGCAGAGACTCTGAGACGCAGAGACACTGAGAAGCAGAGACTCTGAGACGCAGAGACACTGAGACGCAGAGACGCGGAGACTCTGAGACGCAGAGACTCTGAGACGCAGAGACTCTGAGACGCAGAGACACTGAGACGCAGAGACGCGGAGACTCTGAGACGCAGAGACTCTGAGACGCAGAGAATCTGAGACGCAGAGACGCAGAGACACTGAGAAGCAGAGACTCTGAGACGCAGAGACGCTGAGACGCAGAGACGCGGAGACTCTGAGACGCAGAGACTCTGAGACGCAGAGACTCTGAGACGCAGAGACACTGAGACGCAGAGACTCTGAGACGCAGAGACACTGAGACGCAGAGACTCTGAGACGCAGAGACTCTGAGACGCAGAGACTCTGAGACGCAGAGACACTGAGACGCAGAGACTCTGAGACGCAGAGACTCTGAGACGCAGAGACACTGAGACGCAGAGACTCTGAGACGCAGAGACTCTGAGACGCAGAGACTCTGAGACGCAGAGACACTGAGACGCAGAGACTCTGAGACGCAGAGACGCAGAGACTCTGAGACGCAGAGACGCAGAGACTCTGAGACGCAGAGACGCTGAGACTCTGAGACGCAGAGACTCTGAGACGCAGAGACGCAGAGACTCTGAGACGCAGAGACTCTGAGACGCAGAGACACTGAGACGCAGACACTCTGAGACGCAGAGACTCTGAGACTCTGAGACGCAGAGACACTGAGACACTGAGACACTGAGACACAGAGAAGCAGAGAAGCAGAGACGCAGGGACTCTGAGACTCTGAGACGCAGAGACACTGAGACGCAGAGACGGAGAGAAGCAGAGACGCAGAGGCTCTGAGACACAGAGACACTGAGACGCAGAGAAGCAGAGACGCAGAGACGCTGAGACGCAGACACACTGAGACGCAGAGAAGCAGAAATGCAGAGACGCAGAGACTCTGAGTTGCAGAGACGCAGAGACTGTGAGACTCTGAGACGCAGTGACTCTGAGATGCAGAGACGCAGAGACTCTGAGACTCTGAGACGCAGAGAAGCAGAGACGCAGAGACACGGAGACACTGAGACGCAGAGAAGCAGAGAAGCAGAGACGCAGAGACGCAGAGACTCTGAGACGCAGAGACACTGAGACTCTGAGACGCAGAGACGCAGAGACTCTGAGACGCAGAGACACTGAGACGCAGAGACACTGAGACACTGAGACACTGAGACGCAGAGAAGCAGAGAAGCAGAGACGCAGAGACGCAGAGACGCAGAGACTCTGAGACGCAGAGACACTGAGACTCTGAGACGCAGAGACGCAGAGACTCTGAGACGCAGAGACGCAGAGACTCTGAGACGCAGAGACACTGAGACGCAGAGACACTGAGACACTGAGACACAGAGAAGCAGAGAAGCAGAGACGCAGGGACTCTGAGACTCTGAGACGCAGAGACACTGAGACTCTGAGACGCAGAGACGCAAAGACTCTGAGACGCAAAGACTCTGAGACGCAGAGACGGAGAGAAGCAGAGACGCGGAGGCTCTGAGACACAGAGACACTGAGACGCAGAGAAGCAGAGACGCAGAGACGCTGAGACGCAGACACACTGAGACGCAGAGAAGCAGAGAAGCAGAAACGCAGAGACGCAAAGACTCTGAGACGCAAAGACTCTGAGACGCAAATACTCTGAGACGCAGAGACACTGAGACGCAGAGACTCTGAGACGCAGAGACGGAGAGAAGCAGAGACGCAGAGACTCTGAGACACAGAGACGGAGAGAAGCAGAGACGCAGAGACTCTGAGACACTGAGACGCAGAGAAGCAGAGACGCAGAGACTCTGAGACGCAGAGACACTGAGACGCAGAGAAGCAGAGAAGCAGAGATGCAGAGAAGCAGAGACGCAGAGACGCAGAGACGCAGACACTCTGAGACGCAGTGACACTGAGATGCAGAGACACTGAGAAGCAGAGACGCAGAGACACTGAGACACAGAGACACAGAGACACTGAGACGCAGAGACACTGAGACGCAGAGACACTGAGACTCTGAGACACAGAGACACTGAGACTCTGAGACACAGAGACACTGAGACGCAGAGACACTGAGACGCAGAGACACTGAGACTCTGAGACACAGAGACACTGAGACTCTGAGACACTGAGACGCAGAGACACTGAGACGCAGAGACGCAGAGACGCAGAGACACAGAGACACAGAGACGCAGAGACACTGAGACGCTGAGACTCTGAGACACTGAGACGCAGGGACTGTGAGACGCAGAGACACTAAGACCCAGACATAGAAACACTGAGACGCAGAGACACTGAGACGCAGAGACACTGAGACGCAGGGACTGTGAGACGCAGAGACACTAAGACCCAGAGACACTGAGACACTGAGACGCAGAGACGCAAAGACGCAAAGACGCAAAGACACTGAGACGCAGAGAAGCAGAGAAGCAGAGATGCAGAGAAGCAGAGACGCAGAGACGCAGACACTCTGAGACGCAGTGACACTGAGATGCAGAGACACTGAGAAGCAGAGACGCAGAGACACTGAGACACAGAGACACAGAGACACTGAGACGCAGAGACACTGAGACGCAGAGACACTGAGACTTTGAGACACAGAGACACTGAGACTCTGAGACACAGAGACACTGAGACGCAGAGACACTGAGACGCAGAGACACTGAGACTCTGAGACACAGAGACACTGAGACTCTGAGACACAGAGACACTGAGACGCAGAGACACTGAGACGCAGAGACACTGAGACTCTGAGACACAGAGACACTGAGACTCTGAGACACTGAGACGCAGAGACACTGAGACGCAGAGACACTGAGACGCAGAGACGCAGAGACGCAGAGACACAGAGACACAGAGACGCAGAGACCCTGAGACGCAGAGACACTGAGACGCTGAGACTCTGAGACACTGAGACGCAGGGACTGTGAGACGCAGAGACACTAAGACCCAGACATAGAAACACTGAGACGCAGAGACACTGAGACGCAGAGACACTGAGACGCTGGGACTGTGAGACGCAGAGACACTAAGACCCAGAGACACTGAGACACTGAGACGCAGAGACGCAAAGACGCAAAGACACTGAGACGCAGAGACGCAATGACTCTGAGACGGAGACACATTGAGACGCAGAGACACAGAGACGCAGAGACACAGAGACACAGAGACGCAGAGATGCAGAGACACTGAGACGCAGAGGCACTGAGACACAGAGACCCTGAGACGCAGAGACGCAGAGACACTGAGACGCAGAGGCACTGAGACACAGAGACACTGAGACGCAGAGACTCTGAGACACTGTGACGCAGAGGCACTGAGACGCAGAGACGCAGAGACACTGTGACGCAGAGACACTGAGACGTAGAGACGCAAAGACACTGAGACGCAGAGATACTGAGACGCAGAGACGCAAAGACTCTGAGACGCTGAGACGCAGAGACGCAAAGACACTGAGACTCTGAGACGCTGAGACGCAGAGACACTGAGACGCAGAGACGCAAAGACACTGAGACTCTGAGACGCTGAGACGCAGAGACGCTGAGACGCAGAGACGCTGAGACGCAGAGACTCTGAGACGCAGAGACGCAAAGACACTGAGACTCAGAGAGGCAAAGACACTGAGACGCAGAGACACTGAGACGCAGAGACGCAAAGACACTGAGACGCAGAGACACAAAGACACTGAGACGCAGAGACACTGAGACGCAGAGACGCAAAGACACTGAGACGCAGAGACACTGAGACGCAGAGACTCTGAGACGCAGAGACACTGAGACGCAGAGACACTGAGACGCAGAGACACTGAGACGCAGAGACACTGAGACGCAGAGACACTGAGACGCAGAGACGCAGAGACGCTGAGACGCAGAGACACTGAGACGCAGAGACACTGAGACGCAGAAGTACTGAGACGCAGAGACACTGAGATGCTGAGACTCTGAGACACTGACACGCAGAGACACTGAGACGCAGAGACACTGAGACGCAGAGACACTGAGACGCAGAGACACTGAGACGCAGAGACGCAAAGACACTGAGACGCAGAGACACTGAGACGCAGAGACACTGAGACGCAGAGACACTGAGACGCAGAGTCGCAAAGACACTGAGACGCGGAGACACTGAGACGCAGAGACACTGAGACGCAGAGACGCAGAGACGCAGAGACACTGAGACGCAGAGACACTGAGACGCAGAGACGCAGAGACACTGAGACGCAGAGACACTGAGACGCAGAGACGCAAAGACGCTGAGACGCAGAGACGCAAAGACACTGAGACGCAGAGACACTGAGACGCAGAGACACTGAGACGCAGAGACGCAAAGACACTGAGACGGAGAGACACTGAGACGCAGAGACTCTGAGACGCAGAGACTCTGAGATGCAGAGACTCTGAGACGCAGAGACGCAGAGACTCTGAGACGCAGAGACGCAGAGACTCTGAGACGCAGAGACGCTGAGACGCAGAGACGCTGAGACGCAGAGACGCAGAGACTCTGAGACGCAGAGACGCAGAGACTCTGAGACGCAGAGACGCTGAGACGCAGAGACGCTGAGACGCAGAGACGCAGAGACGCAGAGACTCTGAGACGCAGAGACTCTGAGACACAGAGACGCAGAGACTCTGAGACGCAGAGACGCTGAGACGCAGAGACGCTGAGACGCAGAGACGTAGAGACGCAGAGACTCTGAGACGCAGAGACGCTGAGACGGAGAGACGCAGAGACGCAGAGACTCTGAGACGCAGAGACGCAGAGACGCTGAGACGGAGAGACGCAGAGACGCAGAGACGCAGAGACTCTGAGACGCAGAGACGCAGAGACTCTGAGACGAAGAGACGCTGAGACGCAGAGACGCTGAGACTCTGAGACGAAGAGACGCTGAGACGCAGAGACGCTGAGACTCTGAGACGCAGAGACACTGAGACGCAGAGACGCTGAGACTCTGAGACTCTGAGACTCAGAGACGCTGAGACGCAGAGACGCTGAGACTCTGAGACGCAGAGACACTGAGACGCAGAGACGCTGAGACTCTGAGACTCGGAGACGCCGAGACGCAGACACGCAGAGACTCTGAGACGCAGACACGCAGAGACTCTGAGACGCAGACACGCAGAGACTCTGAGATGCAGACACGCAGAGACTCTGAGACGCAGAGACGCCGAGACGCCGAGACGCAGAGACTCTGAGACGCCGAGACGCAGAGACACTGAGACACTGAGACACAGAGACTCTGAGACACAGAGACACTGAGACACTGAGACGCAGAGACACTGAGACGCAGAGACACAGAGACACTGAGATGCAGAGACACTGAGACGCAGAGACACTGAGACGCAGAGACACTGAGACGCAGAGACGCAAAGACACTGAGACGCAGAGACGCAGAGACTCTGAGACGAAGAGACGCTGAGACGCAGAGACGCAGAGACTCTGAGACGCAAAGACTCTGAGACGCAGACACTCTGAGACGCAGAGACGCAGAGACGCTGAGACGCAGAGACACTGAGACGCAGAGACTCTGAGACGCAGAGACGCAGAGACGCTGAGACGCAGAGACTCTGAGACGCAGAGACTCTGAGACGCAGAGACGCTGAGACGCAGAGACGCTGAGACGCAGAGACGCAGAGACTCTGAGACGAAGAGACGCTGAGACGCAGAGACGCTGAGACGCAGAGACGCTGAGACGCAGAGACGCAGAGACTCTGAGACGAAGAGACGCTGAGACGCAGAGACGCTGAGACGCAGAGACGCTGAGACGCAGAGACGCAGAGACTCTGAGACGAAGAGACGCTGAGACGCAGAGACGCAGAGACTCTGAGACGCAGAGACTCTGAGACGCAAAGACTCTGAGACGCAGAGACGCTGAGACTCTGAGCCTCTGAGACGCAGAGACAATGAGACGCAGAGACTCTGAGACGCAGAGACACTGAGACGCAGAGAAGCAGAGACGCAGAGACTCTGAGACGCAGAGACTCTGAGACGCAGAGACGCAGAGACTCTGAGACGCAGAGACTCTGAGACGCAGAGACACTGAGACGCAGAGACGCAGAGACACTGAGACGCAGAGACTCTGAGACGCAGAGACGCCGAGAAGCAGAGACGCCGAGACGCAGACACGCAGAGACACTGAGACGCAGAGACTCTGAGACGCAGAGACGCCGAGACGCAGAGACTCTGAGACGCAGAGACTCTGAGACGCAGAGAAGCAGAGACGCAGAGATGCAGAGACACTGAGACGCAGAGAAGCTGAGACGCAGAGACGCAGAGACACTGAGACGCAGAGAAGCAGAGAAGCAGAGAAGCAGAGACGCAGAGACGTAGACACTCTGAGACGCAGAGACTCTGAGACGCAGAGACTCTGAGACGCAGAGACGCCGAGACGCAGAGACGCCGAGACGCAGAGACACTGAGACGCAGAGACTCTGAGACGCAGAGACACTGAGACGCAGAGACTCTGAGACGCAGAGACTCTGAGACGCAGAGACTCTGAGACGCAGAGACACTGAGACGCAGAGACTCTGAGACGCAGAGACTCTGAGACGCTGAGACGCTGAGACGCTGAGACGCAGAGACGCTGAGACGCAGAGACTCTGAGACGCAGAGACACTGAGACGCAGAGACGCTGAGACGCAGAGACGCAGAGACTCTGAGACGCAGAGACGCTGAGACGCAGAGACGCTGAGACGCAGAGACGCTGAGACGCAGAGACTCTGAGACGCAGAGACGCTGAGACGCAGAGACGCAGAGACTCTGAGACGAAGAGACGCTGAGACGCAGAGACGCTGAGACGCAGAGACGCTGAGACGCAGAGACGCAGAGACTCTGAGACGAAGAGACGCTGAGACGCAGAGACGCTGAGACGCAGAGACGCTGAGACGCAGAGACGCAGAGACTCTGAGACGAAGAGACGCTGAGACGCAGAGACGCAGAGACTCTGAGACGCAGAGACGCTGAGACGCAGAGACGCAGAGACTCTGAGACGAAGAGACGCTGAGACGCAGAGACGCTGAGACGCAGAGACGCTGAGACGCAGAGACGCAGAGACTCTGAGACGAAGAGACGCTGAGACGCAGAGACGCTGAGACGCAGAGACGCTGAGACGCAGAGACGCAGAGACTCTGAGACGAAGAGACGCTGAGACGCAGAGACGCTGAGACGCAGAGACGCTGAGACGCAGAGACGCAGAGACTCTGAGACGAAGAGACGCTGAGACGCAGAGACGCAGAGACTCTGAGACGCAGAGACTCTGAGACGCAAAGACTCTGAGACGCAGAGACGCTGAGACTCTGAGACTCTGAGACGCAGAGACACTGAGACGCAGAGACTCTGAGACGCAGAGACACTGAGACGCAGAGAAGCAGAGACGCAGAGACTCTGAGACGCAGAGACTCTGAGACGCAGAGACGCAGAGACTCTGAGACGCAGAGACTCTGAGACGCAGAGACACTGAGACGCAGAGACGCAGAGACACTGAGACGCAGAGACTCTGAGACGCAGAGACGCCGAGAAGCAGAGACGCCGAGACGCAGACACGCAGAGACACTGAGACGCAGAGACTCTGAGACGCAGAGACGCCGAGACGCAGAGACTCTGAGACGCAGAGACTCTGAGACGCAGAGACTCTGAGACGCAGAGAAGCAGAGACGCAGAGATGCAGAGACACTGAGACGCAGAGAAGCTGAGACGCAGAGACACTGAGACGCAGAGAAGCAGAGAAGCAGAGAAGCAGAGACGCAGAGACGCAGAGACGTAGACACTCTGAGACGCAGAGACTCTGAGACGCAGAGACTCTGAGACGCATAGACGCCGAGACGCAGAGACGCCGAGACGCAGAGACACTGAGACGCAGAGACTCTGAGACGCAGAGACACTGAGACGCAGAGATTCTGAGACGCAGAGACTCTGAGACGCAGAGACTCTGAGACGCAGAGACACTGAGACGCAGAGACTCTGAGACGCAGAGACTCTGAGACGCAGAGACACTGAGACGCAGAGACTCTGAGACGCAGAGACACTGAGACGCAGAGACACTGAGACGCAGAGACTCTGAGACGCAGAGACTCTGAGACGCAGAGACTCTGAGACGCAGAGACACTGAGACGCAGAGACTCTGAGACGCAGAGACGCAGAGACTCTGAGACGCAGAGAAGCAGAGACTCTGAGACGCAGAGACACTGAGACGCAGAGACGCAGAGAATCTGAGACGCAGAGACGCAGAGACACTGAGATGCAGAGACTCTGAGACGCAGAGACACTGAGACGCAGAGACGCGGAGACTCTGAGACGCAGAGACTCTGAGACGCAGAGACTCTGAGACGCAGAGACTCTGAGACGCAGAGAAGCAGAGACGCAGAGACGCAGAGACGCAGAGACTCTGAGACGCAGAGACACTGAGACGCAGAGACTCTGAGACGCAGAGACACTGAGACGCAGAGACTCTGAGACGCAGAGACTCTGAGACGCAGAGACACTGAGACGCAGAGACTCTGAGACGCAGAGACTCTGAGACGCAGAGACACTGAGACGCAGAGACTCTGAGACGCAGAGACTCTGAGACGCAGAGACTCTGAGACGCAGAGACACTGAGACGCAGAGACTCTGAGACGCAGAGACGCAGAGACTCTGAGACGCAGAGACGCAGAGACTCTGAGACGCAGAGACGCTGAGACTCTGAGACGCAGAGACTCTGAGACGCAGAGACGCAGAGACTCTGAGACGCAGAGACTCTGAGACGCAGAGACACTGAGACGCAGACACTCTGAGACGCAGAGACTCTGAGACGCAGAGACTCTGAGACGCAGAGACTCTGAGACGCAGAGACTCTGAGACGCAGAGACACTGAGACGCAGAGACGCAAAGACACTGAGACGCAGAGACGCAGAGACTCTGAGACGAAGAGACGCTGAGACGCAGAGACGCAGAGACTCTGAGACGCAAAGACTCTGAGACGCAGACACTCTGAGACGCAGAGACGCAGAGACGCTGAGACGCAGAGACACTGAGACGCAGAGACTCTGAGACGCAGAGACGCAGAGACGCTGAGACGCAGAGACTCTGAGACGCAGAGACTCTGAGACGCAGAGACGCTGAGACGCAGAGACGCTGAGACGCAGAGACGCAGAGACTCTGAGACGAAGAGACGCTGAGACGCAGAGACGCTGAGACGCAGAGACGCTGAGACGCAGAGACGCAGAGACTCTGAGACGAAGAGACGCTGAGACGCAGAGACGCTGAGACGCAGAGACGCTGAGACGCAGAGACGCAGAGACTCTGAGACGAAGAGACGCTGAGACGCAGAGACGCAGAGACTCTGAGACGCAGAGACTCTGAGACGCAAAGACTCTGAGACGCAGAGACGCTGAGACTCTGAGCCTCTGAGACGCAGAGACAATGAGACGCAGAGACTCTGAGACGCAGAGACACTGAGACGCAGAGAAGCAGAGACGCAGAGACTCTGAGACGCAGAGACTCTGAGACGCAGAGACGCAGAGACTCTGAGACGCAGAGACTCTGAGACGCAGAGACACTGAGACGCAGAGACGCAGAGACACTGAGACGCAGAGACTCTGAGACGCAGAGACGCCGAGAAGCAGAGACGCCGAGACGCAGACACGCAGAGACACTGAGACGCAGAGACTCTGAGACGCAGAGACGCCGAGACGCAGAGACTCTGAGACGCAGAGACTCTGAGACGCAGAGAAGCAGAGACGCAGAGATGCAGAGACACTGAGACGCAGAGAAGCTGAGACGCAGAGACACTGAGACGCAGAGAAGCAGAGAAGCAGAGAAGCAGAGACGCAGAGACGTAGACACTCTGAGACGCAGAGACTCTGAGACGCAGAGACTCTGAGACGCAGAGACGCCGAGACGCAGAGACGCCGAGACGCAGAGACACTGAGACGCAGAGACTCTGAGACGCAGAGACACTGAGACGCAGAGACTCTGAGACGCAGAGACTCTGAGACGCAGAGACTCTGAGACGCAGAGACACTGAGACGCAGAGACTCTGAGACGCAGAGACTCTGAGACGCTGAGACGCTGAGACGCTGAGACGCAGAGACGCTGAGACGCAGAGACTCTGAGACGCAGAGACACTGAGACGCAGAGACGCTGAGACGCAGAGACTCTGAGACGCAGAGACGCTGAGACGCAGAGACGCTGAGACGCAGAGACGCTGAGACGCAGAGACTCTGAGACGCAGAGACGCTGAGACGCAGAGACGCAGAGACTCTGAGACGAAGAGACGCTGAGACGCAGAGACGCTGAGACGCAGAGACGCTGAGACGCAGAGACGCAGAGACTCTGAGACGAAGAGACGCTGAGACGCAGAGACGCTGAGACGCAGAGACGCTGAGACGCAGAGACGCAGAGACTCTGAGACGAAGAGACGCTGAGACGCAGAGACGCAGAGACTCTGAGACGCAGAGACGCTGAGACGCAGAGACGCAGAGACTCTGAGACGAAGAGACGCTGAGACGCAGAGACGCTGAGACGCAGAGACGCTGAGACGCAGAGACGCAGAGACTCTGAGACGAAGAGACGCTGAGACGCAGAGACGCTGAGACGCAGAGACGCTGAGACGCAGAGACGCAGAGACTCTGAGACGAAGAGACGCTGAGACGCAGAGACGCTGAGACGCAGAGACGCTGAGACGCAGAGACGCAGAGACTCTGAGACGAAGAGACGCTGAGACGCAGAGACGCAGAGACTCTGAGACGCAGAGACTCTGAGACGCAAAGACTCTGAGACGCAGAGACGCTGAGACTCTGAGACTCTGAGACGCAGAGACACTGAGACGCAGAGACTCTGAGACGCAGAGACACTGAGACGCAGAGAAGCAGAGACGCAGAGACTCTGAGACGCAGAGACTCTGAGACGCAGAGACGCAGAGACTCTGAGACGCAGAGACTCTGAGACGCAGAGACACTGAGACGCAGAGACGCAGAGACACTGAGACGCAGAGACTCTGAGACGCAGAGACGCCGAGAAGCAGAGACGCCGAGACGCAGACACGCAGAGACACTGAGACGCAGAGACTCTGAGACGCAGAGACGCCGAGACGCAGAGACTCTGAGACGCAGAGACTCTGAGACGCAGAGACTCTGAGACGCAGAGAAGCAGAGACGCAGAGATGCAGAGACACTGAGACGCAGAGAAGCTGAGACGCAGAGACACTGAGACGCAGAGAAGCAGAGAAGCAGAGAAGCAGAGACGCAGAGACGCAGAGACGTAGACACTCTGAGACGCAGAGACTCTGAGACGCAGAGACTCTGAGACGCATAGACGCCGAGACGCAGAGACGCCGAGACGCAGAGACACTGAGACGCAGAGACTCTGAGACGCAGAGACACTGAGACGCAGAGATTCTGAGACGCAGAGACTCTGAGACGCAGAGACTCTGAGACGCAGAGACACTGAGACGCAGAGACTCTGAGACGCAGAGACTCTGAGACGCAGAGACACTGAGACGCAGAGACTCTGAGACGCAGAGACACTGAGACGCAGAGACACTGAGACGCAGAGACTCTGAGACGCAGAGACTCTGAGACGCAGAGACTCTGAGACGCAGAGACACTGAGACGCAGAGACTCTGAGACGCAGAGACGCAGAGACTCTGAGACGCAGAGAAGCAGAGACTCTGAGACGCAGAGACACTGAGACGCAGAGACGCAGAGAATCTGAGACGCAGAGACGCAGAGACACTGAGATGCAGAGACTCTGAGACGCAGAGACACTGAGACGCAGAGACGCGGAGACTCTGAGACGCAGAGACTCTGAGACGCAGAGACTCTGAGACGCAGAGACTCTGAGACGCAGAGAAGCAGAGACGCAGAGACGCAGAGACGCAGAGACTCTGAGACGCAGAGACACTGAGACGCAGAGACTCTGAGACGCAGAGACACTGAGACGCAGAGACTCTGAGACGCAGAGACTCTGAGACGCAGAGACACTGAGACGCAGAGACTCTGAGACGCAGAGACTCTGAGACGCAGAGACACTGAGACGCAGAGACTCTGAGACGCAGAGACTCTGAGACGCAGAGACTCTGAGACGCAGAGACACTGAGACGCAGAGACTCTGAGACGCAGAGACGCAGAGACTCTGAGACGCAGAGACGCAGAGACTCTGAGACGCAGAGACGCTGAGACTCTGAGACGCAGAGACTCTGAGACGCAGAGACGCAGAGACTCTGAGACGCAGAGACTCTGAGACGCAGAGACACTGAGACGCAGACACTCTGAGACGCAGAGACTCTGAGACGCAGAGACTCTGAGACGCAGAGACTCTGAGACGCAGAGACTCTGAGACGCAGAGACACTGAGACGCAGAGACTCTGAGACGCAGAGACACTGAGACGCAGAGACTCTGAGACGCAGAGACACTGAGACGCAGAGACTCTGAGACGCAGAGACACTGAGACGCAGAGACTCTGATACGCAGAGACACTGAGACGCAGAGACTCTGAGACGCAGAGACACTGAGACGCAGAGACACTGAGACGCAGAGACTCTGAGACGCAGAGACGCAGAGACACTGAGATGCAGAGACGCAGAGACTGTGAGACTCTGAGACGCAGTGACTCTGAGATGCAGAGACGCAGAGACTCTGAGACTCTGAGACGCAGAGAAGCAGAGACGCAGAGACACGGAGACACTGAGACGCAGAGAAGCAGAGAAGCAGAGACGCAGAGACGCAGAGACTCTGAGACGCAGAGACACTGAGACTCTGAGACGCAGAGACGCAGAGACACTGAGACGCAGAGACACTGAGACGCAGAGACACTGAGACACTGAGACACAGAGAAGCAGAGAAGCAGAGACGCAGGGACTCTGAGACTCTGAGACGCAGAGACACTGAGACTCTGAGACGCAGAGACGCAAAGTCTCTGAGACGCAAAGACTCTGAGACGCAGAGACGGAGAGAAGCAGAGACGCAGAGGCTCTGAGACACAGAGACACTGAGACGCAGAGAAGCAGAGACGCAGAGACGCTGAGACGCAGACACACTGAGACGCAGAGAAGCAGAGAAGCAGAAATGCAGAGACGCAGAGACTCTGAGTTGCAGAGACGCAGAGACTGTGAGACTCTGAGACGCAGTGACTCTGAGATGCAGAGACGCAGAGACTCTGAGACTCTGAGACGCAGAGAAGCAGAGACGCAGAGACACGGAGACACTGAGACACTGAGACACTGAGACGCAGAGAAGCAGAGAAGCAGAGACGCAGAGACGCAGAGACTCTGAGACGCAGAGACTCTGAGACGCAGAGACACTGAGACGCAGACACTCTGAGACGCAGAGACTCTGAGACGCAGAGACTCTGAGACGCAGAGACTCTGAGACGCAGAGACACTGAGACGCAGAGACTCTGAGACGCAGAGACACTGAGACGCAGAGACTCTGAGACGCAGAGACACTGAGACGCAGAGACTCTGAGACGCAGAGACACTGAGACGCAGAGACTCTGAGACGCAGAGACACTGAGACACAGAGACACTGAGACGCAGAGACTCTGAGACGCAGAGACGCAGAGACACTGAGATGCAGAGACGCAGAGACTGTGAGACTCTGAGATGCAGTGACTCTGAGATGCAGAGACGCAGAGACTCTGAGACTCTGAGACGCAGAGAAGCAGAGACGCAGAGACACGGAGACACTGAGACGCAGAGAAGCAGAGAAGCAGAGACGCAGAGACGCAGAGACTCTGAGACGCAGAGACACTGAGACACTGAGACTCTGAGACGCAGAGACGCAGAGACACTGAGACGCAGAGACACTGAGACGCAGAGACACTGAGACACTGAGACACAGAGAAGCAGAGAAGCAGAGACGCAGGGACTCTGAGACTCTGAGACGCAGAGACACTGAGACTCTGAGACGCAAAGACTCTGAGACGCAAAGACTCTGAGACGCAGAGACGGAGAGAAGCAGAGACGCAGAGGCTCTGAGACACAGAGACACTGAGACGCAGAGAAGCAGAGACGCAGAGACGCTGAGACGCAGACACACTGAGACGCAGAGAAGCAGAGAAGCAGAAATGCAGAGACGCAGAGACTCTGAGTTGCAGAGACGCAGAGACTGTGAGACTCTGAGACGCAGTGACTCTGAGATGCAGAGACGCAGAGACTCTGAGACTCTGAGACGCAGAGAAGCAGAGAAGCAGAGACGCAGAGACGCAGAGACTCTGAGACGCAGAGACACTGAGACTCTGAGACGCAGAGACGCAGAGACTCTGAGACGCAGAGACACTGAGACGCAGAGACACTGAGACACTGAGACGGAGAGAAGCAGAGACGCAGAGGCTCTGAGACACAGAGACACTGAGACGCAGAGAAGCAGAGACGCAGAGACGCTGAGACGCAGACACACTGAGACGCAGAGAAGCAGAGAAGCAGAAACACAGAGACGCAGAGACTCTGAGTACGCAGAGACACTGAGACGCAGAGACACTGAGACGCAGAGAAGCAGAGACGCAGAGAAGCAGAGATGCAGAGAAGCAGAGAAGCAGAGACTCTGAGACGCAGAGAAGCAGAGACGCAGAGACGCAGAGATGCAGAGACTCTGAGACGCAGAGACACTGAGACTCTGAGACGCAGAGACGCAAAGACTCTGAGACGCAAAGACTCTGAGACGCAAAGACTCTGAGACGCAGAGACACTGAGACGCAGAGACTCTGAGACGCAGAGACGGAGAGAAGCAGAGACGCAGAGACTCTGAGACACAGAGACGGAGAGAAGCAGAGACGCAGAGACTCTGAGACACTGAGACGCAGAGAAGCAGAGACGCAGAGACGCAGAGACTCTGAGACGCAGAGACACTGAGACGCAGAGAAGCAGAGAAGCAGAGATGCAGAGAAGCAGAGACGCAGAGACGCAGACACTCTGAGACGCAGTGACACTGAGATGCAGAGACACTGAGAAGCAGAGACGCAGAGACACTGAGACACAGAGACACAGAGACACTGAGACGCAGAGACACTGAGACGCAGAGACACTGAGACTCTGAGACACAGAGACACTGAGACTCTGAGACACAGAGACACTGAGACGCAGAGACACTGAGACTCTGAGACACAGAGACACTGAGACTCTGAGACACTGAGACTCTGAGACACTGAGACGCAGAGACACTGAGACGCAGAGACACTGAGACGCAGAGACGCAGAGACGCAGAGACACAGAGACGCAGAGACACTGAGACGCAGAGACACTGAGACGCAGAGACGCAGAGACGCAGAGACACAGAGACGCAGAGACACTGAGACGCTGAGACGCAGAGACACTGAGACGCAGAGACTCTGAGACGCAGAGACACTGAGACGCAGAGACTCTGAGACGCAGAGACACTGAGACGCAG
Organism: Carcharhinus amblyrhynchos; assembly: GCF_965287045.1. Lineage (NCBI taxonomy): Eukaryota > Metazoa > Chordata > Chondrichthyes > Carcharhiniformes > Carcharhinidae > Carcharhinus > Carcharhinus amblyrhynchos. The sequence goes on from NW_027650127.1 coordinate 114,134, forward strand.
AGACTCTGAGACGCAGAGACACTGAGACGCAGAGACTCTGATACGCAGAGACACTGAGACGCAGAGACTCTGAGACGCAGAGACACTGAGACGCAGAGACACTGAGACGCAGAGACTCTGAGACGCAGAGACGCAGAGACACTGAGATGCAGAGACGCAGAGACTGTGAGACTCTGAGACGCAGTGACTCTGAGATGCAGAGACGCAGAGACTCTGAGACTCTGAGACGCAGAGAAGCAGAGACGCAGAGACACGGAGACACTGAGACGCAGAGAAGCAGAGAAGCAGAGACGCAGAGACGCAGAGACTCTGAGACGCAGAGACACTGAGACTCTGAGACGCAGAGACGCAGAGACACTGAGACGCAGAGACACTGAGACGCAGAGACACTGAGACACTGAGACACAGAGAAGCAGAGAAGCAGAGACGCAGGGACTCTGAGACTCTGAGACGCAGAGACACTGAGACTCTGAGACGCAGAGACGCAAAGTCTCTGAGACGCAAAGACTCTGAGACGCAGAGACGGAGAGAAGCAGAGACGCAGAGGCTCTGAGACACAGAGACACTGAGACGCAGAGAAGCAGAGACGCAGAGACGCTGAGACGCAGACACACTGAGACGCAGAGAAGCAGAGAAGCAGAAATGCAGAGACGCAGAGACTCTGAGTTGCAGAGACGCAGAGACTGTGAGACTCTGAGACGCAGTGACTCTGAGATGCAGAGACGCAGAGACTCTGAGACTCTGAGACGCAGAGAAGCAGAGACGCAGAGACACGGAGACACTGAGACACTGAGACACTGAGACGCAGAGAAGCAGAGAAGCAGAGACGCAGAGACGCAGAGACTCTGAGACGCAGAGACTCTGAGACGCAGAGACACTGAGACGCAGACACTCTGAGACGCAGAGACTCTGAGACGCAGAGACTCTGAGACGCAGAGACTCTGAGACGCAGAGACACTGAGACGCAGAGACTCTGAGACGCAGAGACACTGAGACGCAGAGACTCTGAGACGCAGAGACACTGAGACGCAGAGACTCTGAGACGCAGAGACACTGAGACGCAGAGACTCTGAGACGCAGAGACACTGAGACACAGAGACACTGAGACGCAGAGACTCTGAGACGCAGAGACGCAGAGACACTGAGATGCAGAGACGCAGAGACTGTGAGACTCTGAGATGCAGTGACTCTGAGATGCAGAGACGCAGAGACTCTGAGACTCTGAGACGCAGAGAAGCAGAGACGCAGAGACACGGAGACACTGAGACGCAGAGAAGCAGAGAAGCAGAGACGCAGAGACGCAGAGACTCTGAGACGCAGAGACACTGAGACACTGAGACTCTGAGACGCAGAGACGCAGAGACACTGAGACGCAGAGACACTGAGACGCAGAGACACTGAGACACTGAGACACAGAGAAGCAGAGAAGCAGAGACGCAGGGACTCTGAGACTCTGAGACGCAGAGACACTGAGACTCTGAGACGCAAAGACTCTGAGACGCAAAGACTCTGAGACGCAGAGACGGAGAGAAGCAGAGACGCAGAGGCTCTGAGACACAGAGACACTGAGACGCAGAGAAGCAGAGACGCAGAGACGCTGAGACGCAGACACACTGAGACGCAGAGAAGCAGAGAAGCAGAAATGCAGAGACGCAGAGACTCTGAGTTGCAGAGACGCAGAGACTGTGAGACTCTGAGACGCAGTGACTCTGAGATGCAGAGACGCAGAGACTCTGAGACTCTGAGACGCAGAGAAGCAGAGACGCAGAGACACGGAGACACTGAGACGCAGAGAAGCAGAGAAGCAGAGACGCAGAGACGCAGAGACTCTGAGACGCAGAGACACTGAGACTCTGAGACGCAGAGACGCAGAGACTCTGAGACGCAGAGACACTGAGACGCAGAGACACTGAGACACTGAGACGGAGAGAAGCAGAGACGCAGAGGCTCTGAGACACAGAGACACTGAGACGCAGAGAAGCAGAGACGCAGAGACGCTGAGACGCAGACACACTGAGACGCAGAGAAGCAGAGAAGCAGAAACACAGAGACGCAGAGACTCTGAGTACGCAGAGACACTGAGACGCAGAGACACTGAGACGCAGAGAAGCAGAGACGCAGAGAAGCAGAGATGCAGAGAAGCAGAGAAGCAGAGACTCTGAGACGCAGAGAAGCAGAGACGCAGAGACGCAGAGATGCAGAGACTCTGAGACGCAGAGACACAGAGACGCAAAGACTCTGAGACGCAAAGACTCTGAGACGCAAAGACGCAGAGACGCAGAGACACTGAGACTCTGAGACGCAGAGACGCAAAGACTCTGAGACGCAAAGACTCTGAGACGCAAAGACTCTGAGACGCAGAGACACTGAGACGCAGAGACTCTGAGACGCAGAGACGGAGAGAAGCAGAGACGCAGAGACTCTGAGACACAGAGACGGAGAGAAGCAGAGACGCAGAGACTCTGAGACACTGAGACGCAGAGAAGCAGAGACGCAGAGACGCAGAGACTCTGAGACGCAGAGACACTGAGACGCAGAGAAGCAGAGAAGCAGAGATGCAGAGAAGCAGAGACGCAGAGACGCAGACACTCTGAGACGCAGTGACACTGAGATGCAGAGACACTGAGAAGCAGAGACGCAGAGACACTGAGACACAGAGACACAGAGACACTGAGACGCAGAGACACTGAGACGCAGAGACACTGAGACTCTGAGACACAGAGACACTGAGACTCTGAGACACAGAGACACTGAGACGCAGAGACACTGTGACTCTGAGACACAGAGACACTGAGACTCTGAGACACTGAGACTCTGAGACACTGAGACGCAGAGACACTGAGACGCAGAGACACTGAGACGCAGAGACGCAGAGACGCAGAGACACAGAGACGCAGAGACACTGAGACGCAGAGACACTGAGACGCAGAGACGCAGAGACGCAGAGACACAGAGACGCAGAGACACTGAGACGCTGAGACGCAGAGACACTGAGACGCAGAGACACTGAGACGCAGAGACACTGAGACGCAGAGACGCAGAGATGCAGAGACACAGAGACGCAGAGACACTGAGACGCTGAGACTCTGAGACACTGAGACGCAGGGACTGTGAGACGCAGAGACACTAAGACCGAGACATAGAAACACTGAGACGCAGAGACACTGAGACGCAGAGACACTGAGACGCAGGGACTGTGAGACGCAGAGACACTAAGACCCAGAGACACTGAGACACTGAGACGCAGAGACGCAAAGACACAAAGACGCAAAGACACTGAGACGCAGAGAAGCAGAGAAGCAGAGATGCAGAGAAGCAGAGACGCAGAGACGCAGACACTCTGAGACGCAGTGACACTGAGATGCAGAGACACTGAGAAGCAGAGACGCAGAGACACTGAGACACAGAGACACAGAGACACTGAGACGCAGAGACACTGAGACGCAGAGACACTGAGACTCTGAGACACAGAGACACTGAGACTCTGAGACACAGAGACACTGAGACGCAGAGACACTGAGACGCAGAGACACTGAGACTCTGAGACACAGAGACACTGAGACTCTGAGACACAGAGACACTGAGACGCAGAGACACTGAGACGCAGAGACACTGAGACTCTGAGACACAGAGACACTGAGACGCAGAGACACTGAGACGCAGAGACGCAAAGACGCTGAGACGCAGAGACGCAAAGACACTGAGACGCAGAGACACTGAGACGCAGAGACACTGAGACGCAGAGACGCAAAGACACTGAGACGGAGAGACACTGAGACGCAGAGACTCTGAGACGCAGAGACTCTGAGATGCAGAGACTCTGAGACGCAGAGACGCAGAGACTCTGAGACGCAGAGACGCAGAGACTCTGAGACGCAGAGACGCTGAGACGCAGAGACGCTGAGACGCAGAGACGCAGAGACTCTGAGACGCAGAGACGCAGAGACTCTGAGACGCAGAGACGCTGAGACGCAGAGACGCTGAGACGCAGAGACGCAGAGACGCAGAGACTCTGAGACGCAGAGACTCTGAGACACAGAGACGCAGAGACTCTGAGACGCAGAGACGCTGAGACGCAGAGACGCTGAGACGCAGAGACGTAGAGACGCAGAGACTCTGAGACGCAGAGACGCTGAGACGCAGAGACGCAGAGACGCAGAGACTCTGAGACGCAGAGACGCAGAGACGCTGAGACGGAGAGACGCAGAGACGCAGAGACGCAGAGACTCTGAGACGCAGAGACGCAGAGACTCTGAGACGAAGAGACGCTGAGACGCAGAGACGCAGAGACTCTGAGACGAAGAGACGCTGAGACGCAGAGACGCTGAGACTCTGAGACGAAGAGACGCTGAGACGCAGAGACGCTGAGACTCTGAGACGAAGAGACGCTGAGACGCAGAGACGCTGAGACTCTGAGACGCAGAGACACTGAGACGCAGAGACGCTGAGACTCTGAGACTCTGAGACTCAGAGACGCTGAGACGCAGAGACGCTGAGACTCTGAGACGCAGAGACACTGAGAGGCAGAGACGCTGAGACTCTGAGACTCGGAGACGCCGAGACGCAGACACGCAGAGACTCTGAGACGCAGACACGCAGAGACTCTGAGACGCAGACACGCAGAGACTCTGAGATGCAGACACGCAGAGACTCTGAGACGCAGAGACGCCGAGACGCAGAGACTCTGAGACGCCGAGACGCAGAGACGCAGAGACACTGAGACACTGAGACACAGAGACTCTGAGACACAGAGACACTGAGACACTGAGACGCAGAGACACTGAGACGCAGAGACACAGAGACACTGAGACGCAGAGACACTGAGACGCAGAGACACTGAGACGCAGAGACGCAAAGACACTGAGACGCAGAGACGCAGAGACTCTGAGACGAAGAGACGCTGAGACGAAGAGACGCTGAGACGCAGAGACGCAGAGACTCTGAGACGAAGAGACGCTGAGACGCAGAGACGCAGAGACTCTGAGACGCAGAGACTCTGAGACGCAAAGACTCTGAGACGCAGAGACGCTGAGACTCTGAGACTCTGAGACGCAGAGACACTGAGACGCAGAGACTCTGAGACGCAGAGACACTGAGACGCAGAGAAGCAGAGACGCAGAGACTCTGAGACGCAGAGACTCTGAGACGCAGAGACACTGAGACGCAGACACGCAGAGACTCTGAGACGCAGAGACTCTGAGATGCAGACACGCAGAGACACTGAGACGCAGAGACTCTGAGACGCAGAGACGCAGAGACTCTGAGACGCAGAGACTCTGAGACGCAGAGACACTGAGACGCAGAGACGCAGAGACACTGAGACGCAGAGACTCTGAGACGCAGAGACGCCGAGACGCAGAGACGCCGAGACGCAGACACGCAGAGACACTGAGACGCAGAGACTCTGAGACGCAGAGACGCCGAGACGCAGAGACTCTGAGACGCAGAGACTCTGAGACGCAGAGAAGCAGAGACGCAGAGATGCAGAGACACTGAGACGCAGAGAAGCAGAGACGCAGAGACTCTGAGACGCAGAGACACTGATACGCAGAGAAGCAGAGAAGCAGAGACGCAGACACTCTGAGACGCAGAGACTCTGAGACGCAGAGACTCTGAGACGCAGAGACGCCGAGACGCAGAGACGCCGAGACGCAGACACGCAGAGACTCTGAGACGCAGAGACACTGAGAAGCAGAGACTCTGAGACGCAGAGACACTGAGACGCAGAGACGCAGAGAATCTGAGACGCAGAGACGCAGAGACACTGAGAAGCAGAGACTCTGAGACGCAGAGACACTGAGACGCAGAGACGCGGAGACTCTGAGACGCAGAGACTCTGAGACGCAGAGACTCTGAGACGCAGAGACTCTGAGACGCAGAGAAGCAGAGACGCAGAGACGCAGAGACGCAGAGACGCAGAGACTCTGAGACGCAGAGACTCTGAGACGCAGAGACACTGAGACGCAGAGACGCAGAGACACTGAGACGCAGAGACTCTGAGACGCAGAGACGCCGAGACGCAGAGACGCCGAGACGCAGACACGCAGAGACACTGAGACGCAGAGACTCTGAGACGCAGAGACGCCGAGACGCAGAGACTCTGAGACGCAGAGACTCTGAGACGCAGAGAAGCAGAGACGCAGAGATGCAGAGACACTGAGACGCAGAGAAGCAGAGACGCAGAGACTCTGAGACGCAGAGACACTGATACGCAGAGAAGCAGAGAAGCAGAGACGCAGACACTCTGAGACGCAGAGACTCTGAGACGCAGAGACTCTGAGACGCAGAGACGCCGAGACGCAGAGACGCCGAGACGCAGACACGCAGAGACTCTGAGACGCAGAGACACTGAGAAGCAGAGACTCTGAGACGCAGAGACACTGAGACGCAGAGACGCAGAGAATCTGAGACGCAGAGACGCAGAGACACTGAGAAGCAGAGACTCTGAGACGCAGAGACACTGAGACGCAGAGACGCGGAGACTCTGAGACGCAGAGACTCTGAGACGCAGAGACTCTGAGACGCAGAGACTCTGAGACGCAGAGAAGCAGAGACGCAGAGACGCAGAGACGCAGAGACGCAGAGACTCTGAGACGCAGAGACACTGAGACGCAGAGACTCTGAGACGCAGAGACTCTGAGACGCAGAGACTCTGAGACGCAGAGACACTGAGACGCAGAGACTCTGAGACGCAGAGACTCTGAGACGCAGAGACACTGAGACGCAGAGACACTGAGACGCAGAGACTCTGAGACGCAGAGACTCTGAGACGCAGAGACTCTGAGACGCAGAGACACTGAGACGCAGAGACTCTGAGACGCAGAGACGCAGAGACTCTGAGACGCAGAGACGCAGAGACTCTGAGACGCAGAGACGCTGAGACTCTGAGACGCAGAGACTCTGAGACGCAGAGACTCTGAGACGCAGAGACGCAGAGACTCTGAGACGCAGAGACTCTGAGACGCAGAGACACTGAGACGCAGACACTCTGAGACGCAGAGACTCTGAGACGCAGAGACTCTGAGACGCAGAGACTCTGAGACGCAGAGACACTGAGACGCAGAGACTCTGAGACGCAGAGACACTGAGACGCAGAGACTCTGAGACGCAGAGACACTGAGACGCAGAGACTCTGAGACGCAGAGACACTGAGACGCAGAGACTCTGAGACGCAGAGACACTGAGACGCAGAGACTCTGAGACGCAGAGACACTGAGACGCAGAGACGCAGAGACACTGAGATGCAGAGACGCAGAGACGCAGAGACTCTGAGACGCAGAGACACTGAGACTCTGAGACGCAGAGACTCTGAGACGCAGAGACACTGAGACGCAGAGACACTGAGACACTGAGACACAGAGAAGCAGAGAAGCAGAGACGCAGGGACTCTGAGACTCTGAGACGCAGAGACACTGAGACTCTGAGACGCAGAGACGCAAAGACTCTGAGACGCAAAGACGCAGAGACGGAGAGAAGCAGAGACGCAGAGACGCAGAGGCTCTGAGACGCAGAGACACTGAGACGCAGAGACTCTGAGACGCAGAGACACTGAGACGCAGAGACTCTGAGACGCAGAGACACTGAGACGCAGAGACTCTGAGACGCAGAGACACTGAGACGCAGAGACGCAGAGACACTGAGATGCAGAGACGCAGAGACGCAGAGACTCTGAGACGCAGAGACACTGAGACTCTGAGACGCAGAGACTCTGAGACGCAGAGACACTGAGACGCAGAGACACTGAGACACTGAGACACAGAGAAGCAGAGAAGCAGAGACGCAGGGACTCTGAGACTCTGAGACGCAGAGACACTGAGACTCTGAGACGCAGAGACGCAAAGACTCTGAGACGCAAAGACGCAGAGACGGAGAGAAGCAGAGACGCAGAGACGCAGAGGCTCTGAGACACAGAGACACTGAGACGCAGAGAAGCAGAGACGCAGAGACGCTGAGACGCAGACACACTGAGAAGCAGAGACTCTGAGACGCAGAGACACTGAGACGCAGAGACGCAGAGAATCTGAGACGCAGAGACGCAGAGACACTGAGAAGCAGAGACTCTGAGACGCAGAGACACTGAGACGCAGAGACGCGGAGACTCTGAGACGCAGAGACTCTGAGACGCAGAGACTCTGAGACGCAGAGACTCTGAGACGCAGAGAAGCAGAGACGCAGAGACGCAGAGACGCAGAGACGCAGAGACTCTGAGACGCAGAGACTCTGAGACGCAGAGACACTGAGACGCAGAGACGCAGAGACACTGAGACGCAGAGACTCTGAGACGCAGAGACGCCGAGACGCAGAGACGCCGAGACGCAGACACGCAGAGACACTGAGACGCAGAGACTCTGAGACGCAGAGACGCCGAGACGCAGAGACTCTGAGACGCAGAGACTGTGAGACGCAGAGAAGCAGAGACGCAGAGATGCAGAGACACTGAGACGCAGAGAAGCAGAGACGCAGAGACTCTGAGACGCAGAGACACTGATACGCAGAGAAGCAGAGAAGCAGAGACGCAGACACTCTGAGACGCAGAGACTCTGAGACGCAGAGACTCTGAGACGCAGAGACGCCGAGACGCAGAGACGCCGAGACGCAGACACGCAGAGACTCTGAGACGCAGAGACACTGAGAAGCAGAGACTCTGAGACGCAGAGACACTGAGACGCAGAGACGCAGAGAATCTGAGACGCAGAGACGCAGAGACACTGAGAAGCAGAGACTCTGAGACGCAGAGACACTGAGACGCAGAGACGCGGAGACTCTGAGACGCAGAGACTCTGAGACGCAGAGACTCTGAGACGCAGAGACTCTGAGACGCAGAGAAGCAGAGACGCAGAGACGCAGAGACGCAGAGACGCAGAGACTCTGAGACGCAGAGACACTGAGACGCAGAGACTCTGAGACGCAGAGACTCTGAGACGCAGAGACTCTGAGACGCAGAGACACTGAGACGCAGAGACTCTGAGACGCAGAGACTCTGAGACGCAGAGACACTGAGACGCAGAGACACTGAGACGCAGAGACTCTGAGACGCAGAGACTCTGAGACGCAGAGACTCTGAGACGCAGAGACACTGAGACGCAGAGACTCTGAGACGCAGAGACGCAGAGACTCTGAGACGCAGAGACGCAGAGACTCTGAGACGCAGAGACGCTGAGACTCTGAGACGCAGAGACTCTGAGACGCAGAGACTCTGAGACGCAGAGACGCAGAGACTCTGAGACGCAGAGACTCTGAGACGCAGAGACACTGAGACGCAGACACTCTGAGACGCAGAGACTCTGAGACGCAGAGACTCTGAGACGCAGAGACTCTGAGACGCAGAGACACTGAGACGCAGAGACTCTGAGACGCAGAGACACTGAGACGCAGAGACTCTGAGACGCAGAGACACTGAGACGCAGAGACTCTGAGACGCAGAGACACTGAGACGCAGAGACTCTGAGACGCAGAGACACTGAGACGCAGAGACTCTGAGACGCAGAGACACTGAGACGCAGAGACGCAGAGACACTGAGATGCAGAGACGCAGAGACGCAGAGACTCTGAGACGCAGAGACACTGAGACTCTGAGACGCAGAGACTCTGAGACGCAGAGACACTGAGACGCAGAGACACTGAGACACTGAGACACAGAGAAGCAGAGAAGCAGAGACGCAGGGACTCTGAGACTCTGAGACGCAGAGACACTGAGACTCTGAGACGCAGAGACGCAAAGACTCTGAGACGCAAAGACGCAGAGACGGAGAGAAGCAGAGACGCAGAGACGCAGAGGCTCTGAGACGCAGAGACACTGAGACGCAGAGACTCTGAGACGCAGAGACACTGAGACGCAGAGACTCTGAGACGCAGAGACACTGAGACGCAGAGACTCTGAGACGCAGAGACACTGAGACGCAGAGACGCAGAGACACTGAGATGCAGAGACGCAGAGACGCAGAGACTCTGAGACGCAGAGACACTGAGACTCTGAGACGCAGAGACTCTGAGACGCAGAGACACTGAGACGCAGAGACACTGAGACACTGAGACACAGAGAAGCAGAGAAGCAGAGACGCAGGGACTCTGAGACTCTGAGACGCAGAGACACTGAGACTCTGAGACGCAGAGACGCAAAGACTCTGAGACGCAAAGACGCAGAGACGGAGAGAAGCAGAGACGCAGAGACGCAGAGGCTCTGAGACACAGAGACACTGAGACGCAGAGAAGCAGAGACGCAGAGACGCTGAGACGCAGACACACTGAGACGCAGAGAAGCAGAGAAGCAGAAATGCAGAGACGCAGAGACTCTGAGTTGCAGAGACGCTGAGATGCAGAGACGCAGAGACTCTGAGACTCTGAGACGCAGAGAAGCAGAGACGCAGAGACACGGAGACACTGAGACGCAGAGAAGCAGAGAAGCAGAGACGCAGAGACGCAGAGACTCTGAGACGCAGAGACACTGAGACTCTGAGACGCAGAGACGCAGAGACTCTGAGACGCAGAGACACTGAGACGCAGAGACACTGAGACACTGAGACACAGAGAAGCAGAGAAGCAGAGACGCAGGGACTCTGAGACTCTGAGACGCAGAGACACTGAGACGCAGAGACACTGAGACTCTGAGACGCAGAGACGCAGAGACTCTGAGACGCAGAGACACTGAGACACAGAGACACTGAGACACTGAGACGCAGAGAAGCAGAGAAGCAGAGAAGCAGAGACGCAGGGACTCTGAGACTCTGAGACGCAGAGACACTGAGACTCTGAGACGCAGAGACGCAGAGACGCTGAGACGCAGAGACGCAAAGACTCTGAGACGCAAAGACTCTGAGACGCAGAGACGGAGAGAAGCAGAGACGCAGAGGCTCTGAGACACAGAGACACTGAGACGCAGAGAAGCAGAGACGCAGAGACGCTGAGACGCAGACACACTGAGACGCAGAGAAGCAGAGAAGCAGAAACGCAGAGACGCAGAGACTCTGAGTACGCAGAGACACTGAGACGCAGAGACACTGAGACGCAGAGAAGCAGAGACGCAGAGAAGCAGAGATGCAGAGAAGCAGAGAAGCAGAGACTCTGAGACGCAGAGAAGCAGAGACGCAGAGATGCAGAGACTCTGAGACGCAGAGACACTGAGACTCTGAGACGCAGAGACGCAAAGACTCTGAGACGCAAAGACTCTGAGACGCAAAGACTCTGAGACGCAGAGACACTGAGACGCAGAGACTCTGAGACGCAGAGACGGAGAGAAGCAGAGACGCAGAGACTCTGAGACACAGAGACGGAGAGAAGCAGAGACGCAGAGACTCTGAGACACTGAGACGCAGAGAAGCAGAGACGCAGAGACTCTGAGACGCAGAGACACTGAGACGCAGAGAAGCAGAGAAGCAGAGATGCAGAGAAGCAGAGACGCAGAGACGCAGACACTCTGAGACGCAGTGACACTGAGATGCAGAGACACTGAGAAGCAGAGACGCAGAGACACTGAGACACAGAGACACAGAGACACTGAGACGCAGAGACACTGAGACGCAGAGAAGCAGAGAAGCAGAGATGCAGAGAAGCAGAGACGCAGAGACGCAGACACTCTGAGACGCAGTGACACTGAGATGCAGAGACACTGAGAAGCAGAGACGCAGAGACACTGAGACACAGAGACACAGAGACACTGAGACGCTGAGACGCAGAGACACTGAGACTCTGAGACACAGAGACACTGAGACTCTGAGACACAGAGACACTGAGACGCAGAGACACTGAGACGCAGAGACACTGAGACTCTGAGACACAGAGACACTGAGACACTGAGACTCTGAGACACTGAGACGCAGAGACACTGAGACGCAGAGACACTGAGACGCAGAGACGCAGAGACGCAGAGACCCTGAGACGCAGAGACACTGAGACGCTGAGACTCTGAGACACTGAGACGCAGGGACTGTGAGACGCAGAGACACTAAGACCCAGACATAGAAACACTGAGACGCAGAGACACTGAGACGCAGAGACACTGAGACGCTGGGACTGTGAGACGCAGAGACACTAAGACCCAGAGACACTGAGACACTGAGACGCAGAGACGCAAAGACGCAAAGACGCTGAGACGCAGAGACGCAATGACTCTGAGACGGAGACACATTGAGACGCAGAGACACAGAGACGCAGAGACACAGAGACGCAGAGATGCAGAGACACTGAGACGCAGAGGCACTGAGACACAGAGACCCTGAGACGCAGAGACACTGAGACGCAGAGGCACTGAGACACAGAGACACTGAGACGCAGAGACTCTGAGACGCAGAGACGCAGAGACGCAGAGACGCAGAGATGCAGAGACACTGAGACGCAGAGGCACTGAGACACAGAGACCCTGAGACGCAGAGACGCAGAGACACTGAGACGCAGAGGCACTGAGACACAGAGACACTGAGACGCAGAGACTCTGAGACACTGTGACGCAGAGGCACTGAGACGCAGAGACGCAGAGACACTGTGACGCAGAGACACTGAGACGTAGAGACGCAAAGACACTGAGACGCAGAGATACTGAGACGTAGAGACGCAAAGACTCTGAGACGCTGAGACGCAGAGACGCAAAGACACTGAGACTCTGAGACGCTGAGACGCAGAGACACTGAGACGCAGAGACGCAAAGACACTGAGACTCTGAGACGCTGAGATGCTGAGACGCAGAGACGCTGAGACGCAGAGACGCTGAGACGCAGAGACTCTGAGACGCAGAGACGCAAAGACACTGAGACTCAGAGAGGCAAAGACACTGAGACGCAGAGACACTGAGACGCAGAGACGCAAAGACACTGAGACGCAGAGACACAAAGACACTGAGACGCAGAGACACTGAGACGCAGAGACGCAAAGACACTGAGACGCAGAGACTCTGAGACGCAGAGACACTGAGACGCAGAGACACTGAGACGCAGAGACACTGAGACGCAAAGACACTGAGACGCAGAGACACTGAGACGCAGAGACGCAGAGACGCAGAGACGCTGAGACGCAGAGACGCAGAGACACTGAGACGCAGAGACACTGAGACGCAGAGATACTGAGACGCAGAGACACTGAGATGCTGAGACTCTGAGACACTGACACGCAGAGACACTGAGACGCAGAGACACTGAGACGCAGAGACACTGAGACGCAGAGACACTGAGACGCAGAGACGCAAAGACACTGAGACGCAGAGACACTGAGACGCAGAGACACTGAGACGCAGAGACACTGAGACGCAGAATCGCAAAGACACTGAGACGCGGAGACACTGAGACGCAGAGACACTGAGACGCAGAGACGCAGAGACGCAGAGACACTGAGACGCAGAGACACTGAGACGCAGAGACGCAGAGACACTGAGACGCAGAGACACTGAGACGCAGAGACGCAAAGACGCTGAGACGCTGAGACGCAGAGACGCAAAGACACTGAGACGCAGAGACACTGAGACGCAGAGACACTGAGACGCAGAGACGCAAAGACACTGAGACGGAGAGACACTGAGACGCAGAGACACAGAGACTCTGAGACACAGAGACACTGAGACGCAGAGACACTGAGACGCAGAGACACTGAGACACTGAGACGCAGAGACACAGAGACTCTGAGACGCAGAGACGCAGAGACGCAGAGACACTGAGACGCAGAGACACTGAGACGCAGAGACACTGAGACGCAGAGACACTGAGATGCTGAGACTCTGAGACACTGACACGCAGAGACTCTGAGACGCAGAGACGCAGAGACGCAGAGACACTGAGACGCAGAGACACTGAGACTCTGAGACACTGACACGCAGAGACGCTGAGACGCTGAGACGCAGAGACGCTGAGACGCAGAGACACTGAGATGCTGAGACTCTGAGACACTGAGACGCAGAGACACAGAGACGCAGAGACGCAGAGACACTGAGACACAGAGACGCAGAGACGCTGAGACGCAGAGACGCTGAGACGCAGAGACACTGAGATTCTGAGACTCTGAGACACTGAGACGCAGAGACGCAGAGACGCAGAGACGCAGAGACACTGAGACGCAGAGACACTGAGACGCAGAGACACTGAGATGCTGAGACGCAGAGACACTGAGACGCAGAGACGCAATGACACTGAGACGCAAAGACACTGAGACGCAGAGACACTGAGACGCAGAGACGCAGAGACGCAGAGACGCAAAGACACTGAGACGCAGGGACACTGAGACGCAGAGACACTGAGACGCAGAGACACTGAGACGCAGAGACACTGAGACGCAGAGACGCAAAGACACTGAGACGCAGGGACACTGAGACGCAGAGACACTGAGACGCAGAGACACTGAGACGCAGAGACACTGAGACGCAGAGACGCAAAGACACTGAGACGCAGAGACACTGAGACGCAGAGACACTGAGACGCAGAGACACTGAGAGGCAGAGACACTGAGACGCAGAGACACTGAGACTCTGAGACACTGAGACGCAGAGACACTGAGACGCAAAGACACTGCGACGCTGAGACACTGAGACGCTGAGACGCAAAAACACTGAGACGCAGAGACACTGAGACGCAGAGACACTGAGACGCAGAGACACTGAGACGCAGAGACGCAAAGACACTGAGACGCAGGGACACTGAGACGCAGAGACACTGAGACGCAGAGACACTGAGACGCAGAGACACTGAGACGCAGAGACGCAAAGACACTGAGACGCAGAGACACTGAGACGCAGAGACACTGAGACGCAGAGACACTGAGACGCAGAGACACTGAGAGGCAGAGACACTGAGACGCAGAGACACTGAGAGGCAGAGACACTGAGACGCAGAGACACTGAGACGCAAAGACACTGCGACGCTGAGACACTGAGATGCTGAGACGCAAAGACACTGAGACGCTGAGACGCAGAGACGCAAAAACACTGAGACGCAGAGACACTGAGACGCAGAGACACTGAGACGCAGAGACACTGAGACGCAGAGACACTGAGACGCAGAGACACTGAGACGCAGAGACGCAAAGACACTGAGACGCAGAGACACTGAGACGCAGAGACACTGAGACGCAGAGACGCAGAGACACTGAGACGCAGAGACACTGAGACGCAGAGACACTGAGACGCAGAGACGCAAAGACACTGAGACGCAGAGACACTGAGACGCAGAGACACTGAGACGCAGAGACGCAGAGACACTGAGACGCAGAGACACTGAGACGCAGAGAAGCAGAGACGCAGAGACGCAGAGACTCTGAGACGCAGAGACGCAAAGACACTGAGACGCAGAGACACTGAGACGCAGAGACACTGAGACGCAGAGACGCAGAGACACTGAGACGCAGAGACACTGAGACGCAGAGAAGCAGAGACACTGAGACGCAGAGACACTGAGACGCAGAGACACTGAGACGCTGAGACTCTGAGACACTGAGACGCAGAGACGCAGAGACACTGAGACGCAGAGACGCAAAGACGCTGAGACGCAGAGACACTGAGACGCAGAGACGCAGAGACGGAGAGACACTGAGACGCAGAGACGCAAAGACGCTGAGACGCAGAGACACTGAGACGCAGAGACGCAAAGACACTGAGACGCAGAGACACTGAGACGCAGAGACACTGAGACGCAGAGACGCAGAGACACTGAAAGGCAGAGACACTGAGACGCAGAGACACTGAGACGCAGAGACACTGAGACGCAGAGACACTGAGACGCAGAGACGCAAAGACACTGAGACGCAGAGACACTGAGACGCAGAGACGCAAAGACGCTGAGACGCAGAGACACTGAGACGCAGAGACGCAAAGACACTGAGACGCAGAGACACTGAGACGCAGAGACACTGAGACGCAGAGACACTGAGACGCAGAGACACTGAGACGCAGAGACACTGAGACGCAAAGACACTGCGACGCTGAGACACTGAGACGCAGAGACTCTGAGACACTGAGTCGCAGAGACACTGAGACGCAGAGACACTGAGACGCAGAGACACAGAGACGCTGAGACGCAAAGACACTGAGACGCTGAGACGCTGAGACGCAGAGACGCAAAAACACTGAGACGCAGAGACACTGAGACGCAGAGACACTGAGACGCAGAGACACTGAGACGCAGAGACGCAAAGACACTGAGACGCAGAGACACTGAGATGCAGAGACACTGAGACGCAGAGACGCAAAGACACTGTGACGCAGAGACACTGAGACGCAGAGACACTGAGACGCAGAGACGCAGAGACTCTGAGACGCAGAGAAGCAAAGACACTGAGACGCAGACACACTGAGACGCAGAGACACTGAGACGCAGAGACGCAAAGACACTGAGACGCAGAGACACTGAGACGCAGAGACGCAGAGACACTGAGACGCAGAGACACTGAGACGCAGAGACACTGAGACGCTGAGACTCTGAGACGCTGAGACACAGAGACACAGAGACGCAGAGACACTGAGACGCAGAGACACTGAGACGCAGAGACACTGAGACGCAGAGACGCAAAGACGCTGAGACGCAGAGACACTGAGACGCAGAGACGCAAAGACACTGAGACGCAGAGACACTGAGATGCAGAGACACTGAGACGCAGAGACACTGAGACGCAGAGACACTGAGACGCAGAGACGCAGAGACGCAAAGACGCTGAGACGCAGAGACACTGAGACGCAGAGACGCAAAGACACTGAGACGCAGAGACACTGAGACGCAGAGACACTGAGACGCAGAGACGCAGAGACACTGAGACGCAGAGACACTGAGACGCAG
The DNA here is from genome assembly GCF_965287045.1 of Carcharhinus amblyrhynchos. Classification (NCBI taxonomy): domain Eukaryota; kingdom Metazoa; phylum Chordata; class Chondrichthyes; order Carcharhiniformes; family Carcharhinidae; genus Carcharhinus; species Carcharhinus amblyrhynchos. Next base: position 130,876 of record NW_027650127.1, read on the forward strand.
AGACACTGAGACGCAGAGACACTGAGACGCAGAGACACTGAGACGCAGAGACGCAGAGACACTGAGACGCAGAGACGCAAAGACACTGAGACGCAGAGACACTGAGACGCAGAGACACTGAGACGCAGAGACACTGAGACGCAGAGACGCAGAGACACTGAGACGCAGAGACACTGAGACGCAGAGACACTGAGACGCAGAGACGCAAAGACACTGAGACGCAGAGACGCAGAGACACTGAGACGCAGAGACACTGAGACGCAGAGACACTGAGACGCAGAGACGCAAAGACACTGAGACGCAGAGACACTGAGACGCAGAGACACTGAGACGCAGAGACGCAAAGACACTGAGACGCAGAGACACTGAGACGCAGAGACACTGAGACACTGAGACACTGAGACACTGAGACGCAGAGACACTGAGACGCAGAGACACTGAGACGCAGAGACGCAAAGACACTGAGACGCAGAGACACTGAGACGCAGAGACACTGAGACACTGAGACGCAGAGACACTGAGACGCAGAGACACTGAGACACTGAGACGCAAAGACGTTGAGACGCAAAGACACTGAGACGCAGAGACACTGAGACGCAGAGACGCAAAGACGCTGAGACGCAGAGTCGCAAAGACACTGAGACGCGGAGACACTGAGACGCAGAGACACTGAGACGCAGAGACGCAGAGACGCAGAGACACTGAGACGCAGAGACACTGAGACGCAGAGACGCAGAGACACTGAGACGCAGAGACACTGAGACGCAGAGACGCAAAGACGCTGAGACGCAGAGACGCAAAGACACTGAGACGCAGAGACACTGAGACGCAGAGACACTGAGACGCAGAGACGCAAAGACACTGAGACGGAGAGACACTGAGACGCAGAGACACAGAGACTCTGAGACACAGAGACACTGAGACGCAGAGACACTGAGACACAGAGACACTGAGACACTGAGACGCAGAGACACAGAGACTCTGAGACGCAGAGACGCAGAGACGCAGAGACACTGAGACGCAGAGACACTGAGACGCAGAGACACTGAGACGCAGAGACACTGAGATGCTGAGACTCTGAGACACTGACACGCAGAGACTCTGAGACGCAGAGACGCAGAGACGCAGAGACACTGAGACACTGAGACGCAGAGACACTGAGACTCTGAGACACTGACATGCAGAGACGCTGAGAAGCTGAGACGCAGAGACGCTGAGACGCAGAGACACTGAGACGCAGAGACACTGAGACGCAGAGACACTGAGACGCAGAGACGCAGAGACACTGAGACGCAGAGACACTGAGACGCAGAGACACTGAGACGCAGAGACACTGAGACGCAGAGACGCTGAGACGCTGAGACGCAGAGACGCTGAGACGCAGAGACACTGAGACGCAGAGACACTGAGACGCAGAGACACAGAGACGCAGAGACACTGAGACGCAGAGACGCAGAGACGCTGAGACGCTGAGACGCAGAGACACTGAGACGCAGAGACGCAATGACACTGAGACGCAAAGACACTGAGACGCAGAGACACTGAGACGCAGAGACGCAGAGACGCAAAGACACTGAGACGCAGGGACACTGACACGCAGAGACACTGAGACGCAGAGACACTGAGACGCAGAGACACTGAGACGCAGAGACGCAAAGACACTGAGACGCAGGGACACTGAGACGCAGAGACACTGAGACGCAGAGACACTGAGACGCAGAGACGCAAAGACACTGAGACGCAGAGACACTGAGACGCAGAGACACTGAGACGCAGAGACACTGAGACGCAGAGACACTGAGACGCAGAGACACTGAGAGGCAGAGACACTGAGACGCAGAGACACTGAGACGCAGAGACACTGAGACGCAAAGACACTGCGACGCTGAGACACTGAGACGCAGAGACTATGAGACACTGAGTCGCAGAGACACTGAGACGCAGAGACACTGAGACGCAGAGACACTGAGACGCTGAGACGCAGACACACTGAGACGCTGAGACGCTGAGACGCAGAGACGCAAAAACACTGAGACGCAGAGACACTGAGACGCAGAGACACTGAGACGCAGAGACACTGAGACGCAGAGACACTGAGACGCAGAGACGCAAAGACACTGAGACGCAGAGACACTGAGACGCAGAGACGCTGAGACGCAGAGACGCAGAGACACTGAGACGCAGAGACACTGAGACGCAGAGACACTGAGACGCAGAGACGCAAAGACACTGAGACGCAGAGACACTGAGACGCAGAGACACTGAGACGCAGAGAAGCAGAGACGCAGAGACGCAGAGACTCTGAGACGCAGAGACGCAAAGACACTGAGACGCAGAGACACTGAGACGCAGAGACGCAGAGACACTGAGACGCAGAGACACTGAGACGCAGAGAAGCAGAGAAGCAGAGACACTGAGACGCAGAGACACTGAGACGCAGAGACACTGAGACGCTGAGACTCTGAGACACTGAGACGCAGAGACGCAGAGACACTGAGACGCAGAGACGCAAAGACGCTGAGACGCAGAGACACTGAGACGCAGAGACGCAGAGACGCAGAGACGCAGAGACGCAGAGACACTGAGACGCAGAGACGCAAAGACGCTGAGACGCAGAGACACTGAGACGCAGAGACGCAAAGACACTGAGACGCAGAGACACTGAGACGCAGAGACACTGAGACGCAGAGACACTGAGACGCAGAGACGCAGAGACACTGAAAGGCAGAGACACTGAGACGCAGAGACACTGAGACGCAGAGACACTGAGACGCAGAGACGCAAAGACACTGAGACGCAGAGACACTGAGACGCAGAGACGCAAAGACGCTGAGACGCAGAGACACTGAGATGCAGAGACGCAAAGACACTGAGACGCAGAGACACTGAGACGCAGAGACACTGAGACGCAGAGACACTGAGACGCAGAGACACTGAGAGGCAGAGACACTGAGACGCAGAGACACTGAGACGCAGAGACACTGAGACGCAGAGACACTGAGACGCAGAGACACTGAGAGGCAGAGACACTGAGACGCAAAGACACTGCGACGCTGAGACACTGAGACGCAGAGACTCTGAGACACTGAGTCGCAGAGACACTGAGACGCAGAGACACTGAGACGCTGAGACGCAAAGACACTGAGACGCTGAGACGCTGAGACGCAGAGACGCAAAAACACTGAGACGCAGAGACACTGAGACGCAGAGACACTGAGACGCAGAGACACTGAGACGCAGAGACGCAAAGACACTGAGACGCAGAGACACTGAGACGCAGAGACACTGAGACGCAGAGACACTGAGACGCAGAGACGCAAAGACACTGAGACGCAGAGACACTGAGACGCAGAGACGCAGAGACTCTGAGACGCAGAGACGCAAAGACACTGAGACGCAGAGACACTGAGACGCAGAGACACTGAGATGCAGAGACGCAAAGACACTGAGACGCAGAGACACTGAGACGCAGAGACGCAGAGACACTGAGACGCAGAGACACTGAGACGCAGAGACACTGAGACGCTGAGACTCTGAGACACTGAGACACAGAGACACTGAGACGCAGAGACACAGAGACGCAGAGACACTGTGACGCAGAGACACTGAGACGCAGAGACACTGAGACGCAGAGACGCAAAGACGCTGAGACGCAGAGACACTGAGACGCAGAGACGCAGAGACACTGAGACGCAGAGACACTGAGACGCAGAGACACTGAGACGCAGAGACACTGAGACGCAGAGACGCAGAGACACTGAGACGCAGAGACACTGAGACGCAGAGACACTGACACGCAGAGACGCAAAGACACTGAGACGCAGAGACGCAAAGACACTGAGACGCAGAGACACTGAGACGCAGAGACGCAAAGACACTGAGACGCAGAGACGCAGAGACACTGAGACGCAGAGACACTGAGACGCAGAGACGCAAAGACACTGAGACACAGAGACACTGAGACGCAGAGACACTGAGACGCAGAGACGCAAAGACACTGAGACGCAGAGACACTGAGACGCAGAGACACTGAGACACTGAGACACTGAGACGCAGAGACACTGAGACGCAGAGACACTGAGACGCAGAGACGCAAAGACACTGAGACGCAGAGACACTGAGAAGCAAAGACGCAAAGACACTGAGACGCAGAGACACTGAGACGCAGAGACACTGAGACGCAGAGACACTGAGACACTGAGACGCAAAGACGTTGAGACGCAAAGACACTGAGACGCAGAGACACTGAGACGCAGAGACGCAAAGACGCTGAGACGCAGAGACGCAAAGACACTGAGACGCAGAGACACTGAGACGCAGAGACACTGAGATGGAGAGACACTGAGACACTGAGACACAGAGACTCTGAGACACTGAGACGCAGAGACACTAGACGCAGAGACACTGAGACGCAGAGACGCAGAGACGCAGAGACGCAGAGACGCTGTGACGCAGAGACACTGAGACGCAGAGACACTGAGACGCAGAGACACTGAGACGCTGAGACGCAAAGACACTGAGACGCAGAGACACTGAGACGCAGAGACACTGAGACGCAGAGACACTGAGACACAGAGACGCAGAGACACTGAGACGCAGAGACGCAAAGACGCTGAGACGCAGAGACGCAATGACACGGAGATGGAGAGACACTGACACACAGAGACACTGAGACGCAGAGACACTGAGACGCAGAGACGCAAAGACACTGAGACGCAGAGACACTGAGACGCAGAGACGCAGAGACACTGAGACGCAGAGACGCAAAGACACTGAGATGGAGAGACACTGAGACGCAGAGACACAGAGACGCAGAGACACTGAGACGCAGAGACGCAGAGACACTGAGACGCAGAGACACTGAGACGCAGAGACACAGAGACGCAGAGACACTGAGACGCAGAGACGCAGAGACACTGAGACACAGAGACACTGAGACGCAGAGACACTGAGACGCAGACACACTGAGACGCAGAGACACTGAGACGCAGAGACACTGAGACGCAGAGACGCAGAGACACAGAGACACTGAGACGCAGAGACACTGAGACGCAGAGACGCAAAGACACTGAGACGCAGAGACACTTAGACGCAGAGACGCAGTGACACTGAGACGCAGAGACACTGAGACGCAGAGACACTGAGACGCAGAGACGCAATGACACGGAGATGGAGAGACACTGACACACAGATACACTGAGACGCAAAGACACTGAGACGCAGAGACACTGAGACGCAGAGAAGCAGAGAAGCAGAGATGCAGAGAAGCAGAGACGCAGAGACGCAGACACTCTGAGACGCAGTGACACTGAGATGCAGAGACACTGAGAAGCAGAGACGCAGAGACACTGAGACACAGAGACACAGAGACACTGAGACGCAGAGACACTGAGACGCAGAGAAGCAGAGAAGCAGAGATGCAGAGAAGCAGAGACGCAGAGACGCAGACACTCTGAGACGCAGTGACACTGAGATGCAGAGACACTGAGAAGCAGAGACGCAGAGACACTGAGACACAGAGACACTGAGACGCTGAGACGCAGAGACACTGAGACTCTGAGACACAGAGACACTGAGACTCTGAGACACAGAGACACTGAGACGCAGAGACACTGAGACGCAGAGACACTGAGACTCTGAGACACAGAGACACTGAGACACTGAGACTCTGAGACACTGAGACGCAGAGACACTGAGACGCAGAGACACTGAGACGCAGAGACGCAGAGACGCAGAGACCCTGAGACGCAAAGACACTGCGACGCTGAGACACTGAGACGCAGAGACTCTGAGACGCAGAGACTCTGAGACGCAGAGACACTGAGACGCAGAGACTCTGAGACGCAGAGACTCTGAGACGCAGAGACGCAGAGACTCTGAGACGCAGAGACGCAGAGACTCTGAGACGCAGAGACGCTGAGACTCTGAGACGCAGAGACTCTGAGACGCAGAGACGCAGAGACTCTGAGACGCAGAGACTCTGAGACGCAGAGACACTGAGACGCAGACACTCTGAGACGCAGAGACTCTGAGACGCAGAGACTCTGAGACGCAGAGACTCTGAGACGCAGAGACACTGAGACGCAGAGACTCTGAGACGCAGAGACACTGAGACGCAGAGACTCTGAGACGCAGAGACACTGAGACGCAGAGACTCTGAGACGCAGAGACACTGAGACGCAGAGACTCTGAGACGCAGAGACACTGAGACGCAGAGACGCAGAGACACTGAGATGCAGAGACGCAGAGACGCAGAGACTCTGAGACGCAGAGACACTGAGACTCTGAGACGCAGAGACTCTGAGACGCAGAGACACTGAGACGCAGAGACACTGAGACACTGAGACACAGAGAAGCAGAGAAGCAGAGACGCAGGGACTCTGAGACTCTGAGACGCAGAGACACTGAGACTCTGAGACGCAGAGACGCAAAGACTCTGAGACGCAAAGACGCAGAGACGGAGAGAAGCAGAGACGCAGAGACGCAGAGGCTCTGAGACACAGAGACACTGAGACGCAGAGAAGCAGAGACGCAGAGACGCTGAGACGCAGACACACTGAGACGCAGAGAAGCAGAGAAGCAGAAATGCAGAGACGCAGAGACTCTGAGTTGCAGAGACGCTGAGATGCAGAGACGCAGAGACTCTGAGACTCTGAGACGCAGAGAAGCAGAGACGCAGAGACACGGAGACACTGAGACGCAGAGAAGCAGAGAAGCAGAGACGCAGAGACGCAGAGACTCTGAGACGCAGAGACACTGAGACTCTGAGACGCAGAGACGCAGAGACTCTGAGACGCAGAGACACTGAGACGCAGAGACACTGAGACACTGAGACACAGAGAAGCAGAGAAGCAGAGACGCAGGGACTCTGAGACTCTGAGACGCAGAGACACTGAGACGCAGAGACACTGAGACTCTGAGACGCAGAGACGCAGAGACTCTGAGACGCAGAGACACTGAGACACAGAGACACTGAGACACAGAGACACAGAGAAGCAGAGAAGCAGAGACGCAGGGACTCTGAGACTCTGAGACGCAGAGACACTGAGACGCAGAGACACTGAGACTCTGAGACGCAGAGACGCAGAGACTCTGAGACGCAGAGACTCTGAGACGCAGAGACACTGAGACACAGAGACACTGAGACACAGAGACACTGAGACACTGAGACGCAGAGAAGCAGAGAAGCAGAGAAGCAGAGACGCAGGGACTCTGAGACTCTGAGACGCAGAGACACTGAGACTCTGAGACGCAGAGACGCAGAGACGCTGAGACGCAGAGACGCAAAGACTCTGAGACGCAAAGACTCTGAGACGCAGAGACGGAGAGAAGCAGAGACGCAGAGGCTCTGAGACACAGACACTGAGACGCAGAGAAGCAGAGACGCAGAGACGCTGAGACGCAGACACACTGAGACGCAGAGAAGCAGGGAAGCAGAAACGCAGAGACGCAGAGACTCTGAGTACGCAGAGACACTGAGACGCAGAGACACTGAGACGCAGAGAAGCAGAGATGCAGAGAAGCAGAGAAGCAGAGACTCTGAGACGCAGAGAAGCAGAGACGCAGAGACGCAGAGATGCAGAGACTCTGAGACGCAGAGACACTGAGACTCTGAGACGCAGAGACGCAAAGACTCTGAGACGCAAAGACTCTGAGACGCAAAGACTCTGAGACGCAGAGACACTGAGACGCAGAGACTCTGAGACGCAGAGACGGAGAGAAGCAGAGACGCAGAGACTCTGAGACACAGAGACGGAGAGAAGCAGAGACGCAGAGACTCTGAGACACTGAGACGCAGAGAAGCAGAGACGCAGAGACTCTGAGACGCAGAGACACTGAGACGCAGAGAAGCAGAGAAGCAGAGATGCAGAGAAGCAGAGACGCAGAGACGCAGACACTCTGAGACGCAGTGACACTGAGATGCAGAGACACTGAGAAGCAGAGACGCAGAGACACTGAGACACAGAGACACAGAGACACTGAGACGCAGAGACACTGAGACGCAGAGAAGCAGAGAAGCAGAGATGCAGAGATGCAGAGAAGCAGAGACGCAGACACTCTGAGACGCAGTGACACTGAGATGCAGAGACACTGAGAAGCAGAGACGCAGAGACACTGAGACACAGAGACACAGAGACACTGAGACGCTGAGACGCAGAGACACTGAGACTCTGAGACACAGAGACACTGAGACTCTGAGACACAGAGACACTGAGACGCAGAGACACTGAGACGCAGAGACACTGAGACTCTGAGACACAGAGACACTGAGACACTGAGACTCTGAGACACTGAGACGCAGAGACACTGAGACGCAGAGACACTGAGACGCAGAGACGCAGAGACGCAGAGACCCTGAGACGCAGAGACACTGAGACGCTGAGACTCTGAGACACTGAGACGCAGGGACTGTGAGACGCAGAGACACTAAGACCCAGACATAGAAACACTGAGACGCAGAGACACTGAGACGCAGAGACACTGAGACGCTGGGACTGTGAGACGCAGAGACACTAAGACCCAGAGACACTGAGACACTGAGACGCAGAGACGCAAAGACGCAAAGACGCTGAGACGCAGAGACGCAATGACTCTGAGACGGAGACACATTGAGACGCAGAGACACAGAGACGCAGAGACACAGAGACGCAGAGATGCAGAGACACTGAGACGCAGAGGCACTGAGACACAGAGACCCTGAGACGCAGAGACACTGAGACGCAGAGGCACTGAGACACAGAGACACTGAGACGCAGAGACTCTGAGACGCAGAGACGCAGAGACGCAGAGATGCAGAGACACTGAGACGCAGAGGCACTGAGACACAGAGACCCTGAGACGCAGAGACGCAGAGACACTGAGACGCAGAGGCACTGAGACACAGAGACACTGAGACGCAGAGACTCTGAGACACTGTGACGCAGAGGCACTGAGACGCAGAGACGCAGAGACACTGTGACGCAGAGACACTGAGACGTAGAGACGCAAAGACACTGAGACGCAGAGATACTGAGACGCAGAGACGCAAAGACTCTGAGACGCTGAGACGCAGAGACGCAAAGACACTGAGACTCTGAGACGCTGAGACGCAGAGACACTGAGACGCAGAGACGCAAAGACACTGAGACTCTGAGACGCTGAGATGCTGAGACGCAGAGACGCTGAGACGCAGAGACGCTGAGACGCAGAGACTCTGAGACGCAGAGACGCAAAGACACTGAGACTCAGAGAGGCAAAGACACTGAGACGCAGAGACACTGAGACGCAGAGACGCAAAGACACTGAGACGCAGAGACACAAAGACACTGAGACGCAGAGACACTGAGACGCAGAGACGCAAAGACACTGAGACGCAGAGACACTGAGACGCAGAGACTCTGAGACGCAGAGACACTGAGACGCAGAGACACTGAGACGCAGAGACACTGAGACGCAGAGACACTGAGACGCAAAGACACTGAGACGCAGAGACACTGAGACGCAGAGACGCAGAGACGCTGAGACGCAGAGACGCAGAGACACTGAGACGCAGAGACACTGAGACGCAGAGATACTGAGACGCAGAGACACTGAGATGCTGAGACTCTGAGACACTGACACGCAGAGACACTGAGACGCAGAGACACTGAGACGCAGAGACACTGAGACGCAGAGACACTGAGACGCAGAGACGCAAAGACACTGAGACGCAGAGACACTGAGACGCAGAGACACTGAGACGCAGAGACACTGAGACGCAGAATCGCAAAGACACTGAGACGCGGAGACACTGAGACGCAGAGACACTGAGACGCAGAGACGCAGAGACGCAGAGACACTGAGACGCAGAGACACTGAGACGCAGAGACGCAGAGACACTGAGACGCAGAGACACTGAGACGCAGAGACGCAAAGACGCTGAGACGCTGAGACGCAGAGACGCAAAGACACTGAGACGCAGAGACACTGAGACGCAGAGACACTGAGACGCAGAGACGCAAAGACACTGAGACGGAGAGACACTGAGACGCAGAGACACAGAGACTCTGAGACACAGAGACACTGAGACGCAGAGACACTGAGACGCAGAGACACTGAGACACTGAGACGCAGAGACACAGAGACTCTGAGACGCAGAGACGCAGAGACGCAGAGACACTGAGACGCAGAGACACTGAGACGCAGAGACACTGAGACGCAGAGACACTGAGATGCTGAGACTCTGAGACACTGACACGCAGAGACTCTGAGACGCAGAGACGCAGAGACGCAGAGACACTGAGACGCAGAGACACTGAGACTCTGAGACACTGACACGCAGAGACGCTGAGACGCTGAGACGCAGAGACGCTGAGACGCAGAGACACTGAGATGCTGAGACTCTGAGACACTGAGACGCAGAGACACAGAGACGCAGAGACGCAGAGACACTGAGACACAGAGACGCAGAGACGCTGAGACGCAGAGACGCTGAGACGCAGAGACACTGAGATTCTGAGACTCTGAGACACTGAGACGCAGAGACACAGAGACGCAGAGACGCAGAGACACTGAGACGCAGAGACACTGAGACGCAGAGACACTGAGATGCTGAGACGCAGAGACACTGAGACGCAGAGACGCAATGACACTGAGACGCAAAGACACTGAGACGCAGAGACACTGAGACGCAGAGACGCAGAGACGCAGAGACGCAAAGACACTGAGACGCAGGGACACTGAGACGCAGAGACACTGAGACGCAGAGACACTGAGACGCAGAGACACTGAGACGCAGAGACGCAAAGACACTGAGACGCAGGGACACTGAGACGCAGAGACACTGAGACGCAGAGACACTGAGACGCAGAGACACTGAGACGCAGAGACACTGAGACGCAGAGACGCAAAGACACTGAGACGCAGGGACACTGAGACGCAGAGACACTGAGACGCAGAGACACTGAGACGCAGAGACACTGAGACGCAGAGACGCAAAGACACTGAGACGCAGAGACACTGAGACGCAGAGACACTGAGACGCAGAGACACTGAGACGCAGAGACACTGAGACGCAGAGACACTGAGACTCTGAGACACTGAGACGCAGAGACACTGAGACGCAAAGACACTGCGACGCTGAGACACTGAGACGCTGAGACGCAAAAACACTGAGACGCAGAGACACTGAGACGCAGAGACACTGAGACGCAGAGACGCAAAGACACTGAGACGCAGGGACACTGAGACGCAGAGACACTGAGACGCAGAGACACTGAGACGCAGAGACGCAAAGACACTGAGACGCAGAGACACTGAGACGCAGAGACACTGAGACGCAGAGACACTGAGAGGCAGAGACACTGAGACGCAGAGACACTGAGAGGCAGAGACACTGAGACGCAGAGACACTGAGACGCAAAGACACTGCGACGCTGAGACACTGAGACGCTGAGACGCAAAGACACTGAGACGCTGAGACGCTGAGACGCAAAAACACTGAGACGCAGAGACACTGAGACGCAGAGACACTGAGACGCAGAGACACTGAGACGCAGAGACACTGAGACGCAGAGACGCAAAGACACTGAGACGCAGAGACACTGAGACGCAGAGACACTGAGACGCAGAGACACTGAGACGCAGAGACGCAGAGACACTGAGACGCAGAGACACTGAGACGCAGAGACACTGAGACGCAGAGACGCAAAGACACTGAGACGCAGAGACACTGAGACGCAGAGACACTGAGACGCAGAGACGCAGAGACACTGAGACGCAGAGACACTGAGACGCAGAGAAGCAGAGACGCAGAGACACTGAGACGCAGAGACGCAAAGACACTGAGACGCAGAGACACTGAGACGCAGAGACACTGAGACGCAGAGACGCAGAGACACTGAGACGCAGAGACACTGAGACGCAGAGAAGCAGAGACGCAGAGACGCAGAGACTCTGAGACGCAGAGACGCAAAGACACTGAGACGCAGAGACACTGAGACGCAGAGACACTGAGACGCAGAGACGCAGAGACACTGAGACGCAGAGACACTGAGACGCAGAGAAGCAGAGACACTGAGACGCAGAGACACTGAGACGCAGAGACACTGAGACGCTGAGACTCTGAGACACTGAGACGCAGAGACGCAGAGACACTGAGACGCAGAGACGCAAAGACGCTGAGACGCAGAGACACTGAGACGCAGAGACGCAGAGACGGAGAGACACTGAGACGCAGAGACGCAAAGACGCTGAGACGCAGAGACACTGAGACGCAGAGACGCAAAGACACTGAGACGCAGAGACACTGAGACGCAGAGACACTGAGACGCAGAGACGCAGAGACACTGAAAGGCAGAGACACTGAGACGCAGAGACACTGAGACGCAGAGACACTGAGACGCAGAGACACTGAGACGCAGAGACGCAAAGACACTGAGACGCAGAGACACTGAGACGCAGAGACGCAAAGACGCTGAGACGCAGAGACACTGAGACGCAGAGACGCAAAGACACTGAGACGCAGAGACACTGAGACGCAGAGACACTGAGACGCAGAGACACTGAGACGCAGAGACACTGAGACGCAAAGACACTGCGACGCTGAGACACTGAGACGCAGAGACTCTGAGACACTGAGTCGCAGAGACACTGAGACGCAGAGACACTGAGACGCAGAGACACTGAGACGCTGAGACGCAAAGACACTGAGACGCTGAGACGCTGAGACGCAGAGACGCAAAAACACTGAGACGCAGAGACACTGAGACGCAGAGACACTGAGACGCAGAGACGCAAAGACACTGAGACGCAGAGACACTGAGATGCAGAGACACTGAGACGCAGAGACGCAAAGACACTGTGACGCAGAGACACTGAGACGCAGAGACACTGAGACGCAGAGACGCAGAGACTCTGAGACGCAGAGACGCAAAGACACTGAGACGCAGACACACTGAGACGCAGAGACACTGAGACGCAGAGACGCAAAGACACTGAGATGCAGAGACACTGAGACGCAGAGACACTGAGACGCAGAGACACTGAGACGCAGAGACACTGAGACGCAGAGACACTGAGACGCAGAGACACTGAGACGCAGAGACACTGAGACGCAGAGACACTGAGAGGCAGAGACACTGAGACGCAGAGACACTGAGAGGCAGAGACACTGAGACGCAGAGACACTGAGACGCAAAGACACTGCGACGCTGAGACACTGAGACGCTGAGACGCAAAGACACTGAGACGCTGAGACGCAGAGACGCAAAAACACTGAGACGCAGAGACACTGAGACGCAGAGACACTGAGACGCAGAGACACTGAGACGCAGAGACACTGAGACGCAGAGACGCAAAGACACTGAGACGCAGAGACACTGAGACGCAGAGACACTGAGACGCAGAGACGCAGAGACACTGAGACGCAGAGACACTGAGACGCAGAGACACTGAGACGCAGAGACGCAAAGACACTGAGACGCAGAGACACTGAGACGCAGAGACACTGAGACGCAGAGACGCAGAGACACTGAGACGCAGAGACACTGAGACGCAGAGAAGCAGAGACGCAGAGACGCAGAGACTCTGAGACGCAGAGACGCAAAGACACTGAGACGCAGAGACACTGAGACGCAGAGACACTGAGACGCAGAGACGCAGAGACACTGAGACGCAGAGACACTGAGACGCAGAGAAGCAGAGACACTGAGACGCAGAGACACTGAGACGCAGAGACACTGAGACGCTGAGACTCTGAGACACTGAGACGCAGAGACGCAGAGACACTGAGACGCAGAGACGCAAAGACGCTGAGACGCAGAGACACTGAGACGCAGAGACGCAGAGACGGAGAGACACTGAGACGCAGAGACGCAAAGACGCTGAGACGCAGAGACACTGAGACGCAGAGACGCAAAGACACTGAGACGCAGAGACACTGAGACGCAGAGACACTGAGACGCAGAGACGCAGAGACACTGAAAGGCACAGACACTGAGACGCAGAGACACTGAGACGCAGAGACACTGAGACGCAGAGACACTGAGACGCAGAGACGCAAAGACACTGAGACGCAGAGACACTGAGACGCAGAGACGCAAAGACGCTGAGACGCAGAGACACTGAGACGCAGAGACGCAAAGACACTGAGACGCAGAGACACTGAGACGCAGAGACACTGAGATGCAGAGACACTGAGACGCAGAGACACTGAGACGCAGAGACACTGAGACGCAAAGACACTGCGACGCTGAGACACTGAGACGCAGAGACTCTGAGACACTGAGTCGCAGAGACACTGAGACGCAGAGACACTGAGACGCAGAGACACAGAGACGCTGAGACGCAAAGACACTGAGACGCTGAGACGCTGAGACGCAGAGACGCAAAAACACTGAGACGCAGAGACACTGAGACGCAGAGACACTGAGACGCAGAGACACTGAGACGCAGAGACACTGAGACGCAGAGACGCAAAGACACTGAGACGCAGAGACACTGAGATGCAGAGACACTGAGACGCAGAGACGCAAAGACACTGTGACGCAGAGACACTGAGACGCAGAGACACTGAGACGCAGAGACGCAGAGACTCTGAGACGCAGAGACGCAAAGACACTGAGACGCAGACACACTGAGACGCAGAGACACTGAGACGCAGAGACGCAAAGACACTGAGACGCAGAGACACTGAGACGCAGAGACGCAGAGACACTGAGACGCAGAGACACTGAGACGCAGAGACACTGAGACGCTGAGACTCTGAGACGCTGAGACACAGAGACACAGAGACGCAGAGACACTGAGACGCAGAGACACTGAGACGCAGAGACACTGAGACGCAGAGACGCAAAGACGCTGAGACGCAGAGACACTGAGACGCAGAGACGCAAAGACACTGAGACGCAGAGACACTGAGATGCAGAGACACTGAGACGCAGAGACACTGAGACGCAGAGACACTGAGACGCAGAGACGCAGAGACGCAAAGAAGCTGAGACGCAGAGACACTGAGACGCAGAGACGTAAAGACACTGAGACGCAGAGACACTGAGACGCAGAGACACTGAGACGCAGAGACGCAGAGACACTGAGACGCAGAGACACTGAGACGCAGAGACACTGAGACGCAGAGACACTGAGACGCAGAGACACTGAGACGCAGAGACACTGAGACGCAGAGACGCAGAGACACTGAGACGCAGAGACGCAAAGACACTGAGACGCAGAGACACTGAGACGCAGAGACACTGAGACGCAGAGACACTGAGACGCAGAGACGCAGAGACACTGAGACGCAGAGACACTGAGACGCAGAGACACTGAGACGCAGAGACGCAAAGACACTGAGACGCAGAGACGCAGAGACACTGAGACGCAGAGACACTGAGACGCAGAGACACTGAGACGCAGAGACGCAAAGACACTGAGACGCAGAGACACTGAGACGCAGAGACACTGAGACGCAGAGACGCAAAGACACTGAGACGCAGAGACACTGAGACGCAGAGACACTGAGACACTGAGACACTGAGACACTGAGACGCAGAGACACTGAGACGCAGAGACACTGAGACGCAGAGACGCAAAGACACTGAGACGCAGAGACACTGAGACGCAGAGACACTGAGACACTGAGACGCAGAGACACTGAGACGCAGAGACACTGAGACACTGAGACGCAAAGACGTTGAGACGCAAAGACACTGAGACGCAGAGACACTGAGACGCAGAGACGCAAAGACGCTGAGACGCAGAGTCGCAAAGACACTGAGACGCGGAGACACTGAGACGCAGAGACACTGACACGCAGAGACGCAGAGACGCAGAGACACTGAGACGCAGAGACACTGAGACGCAGAGACGCAGAGACACTGAGACGCAGAGACACTGAGACGCAGAGACGCAAAGACGCTGAGACGCAGAGACGCAAAGACACTGAGACGCAGAGACACTGAGACGCAGAGACACTGAGACGCAGAGACGCAAAGACACTGAGACGGAGAGACACTGAGACGCAGAGACACAGAGACTCTGAGACACAGAGACACTGAGACGCAGAGACACTGAGACACAGAGACACTGAGACACTGAGACGCAGAGACACAGAGACTCTGAGACGCAGAGACGCAGAGACGCAGAGACACTGAGACGCAGAGACACTGAGACGCAGAGACACTGAGACGCAGAGACACTGAGATGCTGAGACTCTGAGACACTGACACGCAGAGACTCTGAGACGCAGAGACGCAGAGACGCAGAGACACTGAGACACTGAGACGCAGAGACACTGAGACTCTGAGACACTGACATGCAGAGACGCTGAGAAGCTGAGACGCAGAGACGCTGAGACGCAGAGACACTGAGACGCAGAGACACTGAGACGCAGAGACACTGAGACGCAGAGACGCAGAGACACTGAGACGCAGAGACACTGAGACGCAGAGACACTGAGACGCAGAGACACTGAGACGCAGAGACGCTGAGACGCTGAGACGCAGAGACGCTGAGACGCAGAGACACTGAGACGCAGAGACACTGAGACGCAGAGACACTGAGACGCAGAGACGCAGAGACGCTGAGACGCTGAGACGCAGAGACACTGAGACGCAGAGACGCAATGACACTGAGACGCAAAGACACTGAGACGCAGAGACACTGAGACGCAGAGACGCAGAGACGCAAAGACACTGAGACGCAGGGACACTGACACGCAGAGACACTGAGACGCAGAGACACTGAGACGCAGAGACACTGAGACGCAGAGACGCAAAGACACTGAGACGCAGGGACACTGAGACGCAGAGACACTGAGACGCAGAGACACTGAGACGCAGAGACGCAAAGACACTGAGACGCAGAGACACTGAGACGCAGAGACACTGAGACGCAGAGACACTGAGACGCAGAGACACTGAGACGCAGAGACACTGAGAGGCAGAGACACTGAGACGCAGAGACACTGAGACGCAGAGACACTGAGACGCAAAGACACTGCGACGCTGAGACACTGAGACGCAGAGACTATGAGACACTGAGTCGCAGAGACACTGAGACGCAGAGACACTGAGACGCAGAGACACTGAGACGCTGAGACGCAGACACACTGAGACGCTGAGACGCTGAGACGCAGAGACGCAAAAACACTGAGACGCAGAGACACTGAGACGCAGAGACACTGAGACGCAGAGACACTGAGACGCAGAGACACTGAGACGCAGAGACGCAAAGACACTGAGACGCAGAGACACTGAGACGCAGAGACGCTGAGACGCAGAGACGCAGAGACACTGAGACGCAGAGACACTGAGACGCAGAGACACTGAGACGCAGAGACGCAAAGACACTGAGACGCAGAGACACTGAGACGCAGAGACACTGAGACGCAGAGAAGCAGAGACGCAGAGACGCAGAGACTCTGAGACGCAGAGACGCAAAGACACTGAGACGCAGAGACACTGAGACGCAGAGACGCAGAGACACTGAGACGCAGAGACACTGAGACGCAGAGAAGCAGAGAAGCAGAGACACTGAGACGCAGAGACACTGAGACGCAGAGACACTGAGACGCTGAGACTCTGAGACACTGAGACGCAGAGACGCAGAGACACTGAGACGCAGAGACGCAAAGACGCTGAGACGCAGAGACACTGAGACGCAGAGACGCAGAGACGCAGAGACGCAGAGACACTGAGACGCAGAGACGCAAAGACGCTGAGACGCAGAGACACTGAGACGCAGAGACGCAAAGACACTGAGACGCAGAGACACTGAGACGCAGAGACACTGAGACGCAGAGACACTGAGACGCAGAGACGCAGAGACACTGAAAGGCAGAGACACTGAGACGCAGAGACACTGAGACGCAGAGACACTGAGACGCAGAGACGCAAAGACGCTGAGACGCAGAGACACTGAGATGCAGAGACGCAAAGACACTGAGACGCAGAGACACTGAGACGCAGAGACACTGAGACGCAGAGACACTGAGACGCAGAGACACTGAGAGGCAGAGACACTGAGACGCAGAGACACTGAGACGCAGAGACACTGAGACGCAGAGACACTGAGAGGCAGAGACACTGAGACGCAAAGACACTGCGACGCTGAGACACTGAGACGCAGAGACTCTGAGACACTGAGTCGCAGAGACACTGAGACGCAGAGACACTGAGACGCTGAGACGCAAAGACACTGAGACGCTGAGACGCTGAGACGCAGAGACGCAAAAACACTGAGACGCAGAGACACTGAGACGCAGAGACACTGAGACGCAGAGACACTGAGACGCAGAGACGCAAAGACACTGAGACGCAGAGACACTGAGACGCAGAGACACTGAGACGCAGAGACACTGAGACGCAGAGACGCAAAGACACTGAGACGCAGAGACACTGAGACGCAGAGACGCAGAGACTCTGAGACGCAGAGACGCAAAGACACTGAGACGCAGAGACACTGAGACGCAGAGACACTGAGATGCAGAGACGCAAAGACACTGAGACGCAGAGACACTGAGACGCAGAGACGCAGAGACACTGAGACGCAGAGACACTGAGACGCAGAGACACTGAGACGCTGAGACTCTGAGACACTGAGACACAGAGACACTGAGACGCAGAGACACAGAGACGCAGAGACACTGAGACGCAGAGACACTGAGACGCAGAGACACTGAGACGCAGAGACGCAAAGACGCTGAGACGCAGAGACACTGAGACGCAGAGACGCAGAGACACTGAGACGCAGAGACACTGAGACGCAGAGACACTGAGACGCAGAGACACTGAGACGCAGAGACGCAGAGACACTGAGACGCAGAGACACTGAGACGCAGAGACACTGACACGCAGAGACGCAAAGACACTGAGACGCAGAGACGCAAAGACACTGAGACGCAGAGACACTGAGACGCAGAGACGCAAAGACACTGAGACGCAGAGACGCAGAGACACTGAGACGCAGAGACACTGAGACGCAGAGACGCAAAGACACTGAGACACAGAGACACTGAGACGCAGAGACACTGAGACGCAGAGACGCAAAGACACTGAGACGCAGAGACACTGAGACGCAGAGACACTGAGACACTGAGACACTGAGACGCAGAGACACTGAGACGCAGAGACACTGAGACGCAGAGACGCAAAGACACTGAGACGCAGAGACACTGAGAAGCAAAGACGCAGAGACACTGAGACGCAGAGACACTGAGACGCAGAGACACTGAGACGCAGAGACACTGAGACACTGAGACGCAAAGACGTTGAGACGCAAAGACACTGAGACGCAGAGACACTGAGACGCAGAGACGCAAAGACGCTGAGACGCAGAGACGCAAAGACACTGAGACGCAGAGACACTGAGACGCAGAGACACTGAGATGGAGAGACACTGAGACACTGAGACACAGAGACTCTGAGACACTGAGACGCAGAGACACTAGACGCAGAGACACTGAGACGCAGAGACGCAGAGACGCAGAGACGCAGAGACGCTGTGACGCAGAGACACTGAGACGCAGAGACACTGAGACGCAGAGACACTGAGACGCTGAGACGCAAAGACACTGAGACGCAGAGACACTGAGACGCAGAGACACTGAGACGCAGAGACACTGAGACACAGAGACGCAGAGACACTGAGACGCAGAGACGCAAAGACGCTGAGACGCAGAGACGCAATGACACGGAGATGGAGAGACACTGACACACAGAGACACTGAGACGCAGAGACACTGAGACGCAGAGACGCAAAGACACTGAGACGCAGAGACACTGAGACGCAGAGACGCAGAGACACTGAGACGCAGAGACGCAAAGACACTGAGATGGAGAGACACTGAGACGCAGAGACACAGAGACGCAGAGACACTGAGACGCAGAGACGCAGAGACACTGAGACGCAGAGACACTGAGACGCAGAGACACAGAGACGCAGAGACACTGAGACGCAGAGACGCAGAGACACTGAGACACAGAGACACTGAGACGCAGAGACACTGAGACGCAGACACACTGAGACGCAGAGACACTGAGACGCAGAGACACTGAGACGCAGAGACGCAGAGACACAGAGACACTGAGACGCAGAGACACTGAGACGCAGAGACGCAAAGACACTGAGACGCAGAGACACTTAGACGCAGAGACGCAGTGACACTGAGACGCAGAGACACTGAGACGCAGAGACACTGAGACGCAGAGACGCAATGACACGGAGATGGAGAGACACTGACACACAGATACACTGAGACGCAAAGACACTGAGACGCAGAGACACTGACACGCAGAGAAGCAGAGAAGCAGAGATGCAGAGAAGCAGAGACGCAGAGACGCAGACACTCTGAGACGCAGTGACACTGAGATGCAGAGACACTGAGAAGCAGAGACGCAGAGACACTGAGACACAGAGACACAGAGACACTGAGACGCAGAGACACTGAGACGCAGAGAAGCAGAGAAGCAGAGATGCAGAGAAGCAGAGACGCAGAGACGCAGACACTCTGAGACGCAGTGACACTGAGATGCAGAGACACTGAGAAGCAGAGACGCAGAGACACTGAGACACAGAGACACAGAGACACTGAGACGCTGAGACGCAGAGACACTGAGACTCTGAGACACAGAGACACTGAGACTCTGAGACACAGAGACACTGAGACGCAGAGACACTGAGACGCAGAGACACTGAGACTCTGAGACACAGAGACACTGAGACACTGAGACTCTGAGACACTGAGACGCAGAGACACTGAGACGCAGAGACACTGAGACGCAGAGACGCAGAGACGCAGAGACCCTGAGACGCAGAGACACTGAGACGCTGAGACTCTGAGACACTGAGACGCAGGGACTGTGAGACGCAGAGACACTAAGACCCAGACATAGAAACACTGAGACGCAGAGACACTGAGACGCAGAGACACTGAGACGCTGGGACTGTGAGACGCAGAGACACTAAGACCCAGAGACACTGAGACACTGAGACGCAGAGACGCAAAGACGCAAAGACGCTGAGACGCAGAGACGCAATGACTCTGAGACGGAGACACATTGAGACGCAGAGACACAGAGACGCAGAGACACAGAGACGCAGAGATGCAGAGACACTGAGACGCAGAGGCACTGAGACACAGAGACCCTGAGACGCAGAGACACTGAGACGCAGAGGCACTGAGACACAGAGACACTGAGACGCAGAGACTCTGAGACGCAGAGACGCAGAGACGCAGAGATGCAGAGACACTGAGACGCAGAGGCACTGAGACACAGAGACCCTGAGACGCAGAGACGCAGAGACACTGAGACGCAGAGGCACTGAGACACAGAGACACTGAGACGCAGAGACTCTGAGACACTGTGACGCAGAGGCACTGAGACGCAGAGACGCAGAGACACTGTGACGCAGAGACACTGAGACGTAGAGACGCAAAGACACTGAGACGCAGAGATACTGAGACGCAGAGACGCAAAGACTCTGAGACGCTGAGACGCAGAGACGCAAAGACACTGAGACTCTGAGACGCTGAGACGCAGAGACACTGAGACGCAGAGACGCAAAGACACTGAGACTCTGAGACGCTGAGATGCTGAGACGCAGAGACGCTGAGACGCAGAGACGCTGAGACGCAGAGACTCTGAGACGCAGAGACGCAAAGACACTGAGACTCAGAGAGGCAAAGACACTGAGACGCAGAGACACTGAGACGCAGAGACGCAAAGACACTGAGACGCAGAGACACAAAGACACTGAGACGCAGAGACACTGAGACGCAGAGACGCAAAGACACTGAGACGCAGAGACACTGAGACGCAGAGACTCTGAGACGCAGAGACACTGAGACGCAGAGACACTGAGACGCAGAGACACTGAGACGCAGAGACACTGAGACGCAAAGACACTGAGACGCAGAGACACTGAGACGCAGAGACGCAGAGACGCTGAGACGCAGAGACGCAGAGACACTGAGACGCAGAGACACTGAGACGCAGAGATACTGAGACGCAGAGACACTGAGATGCTGAGACTCTGAGACACTGACACGCAGAGACACTGAGACGCAGAGACACTGAGACGCAGAGACACTGAGACGCAGAGACACTGAGACGCAGAGACGCAAAGACACTGAGACGCAGAGACACTGAGACGCAGAGACACTGAGACGCAGAGACACTGAGACGCAGAATCGCAAAGACACTGAGACGCGGAGACACTGAGACGCAGAGACACTGAGACGCAGAGACGCAGAGACGCAGAGACACTGAGACGCAGAGACACTGAGACGCAGAGACGCAGAGACACTGAGACGCAGAGACACTGAGACGCAGAGACGCAAAGACGCTGAGACGCTGAGACGCAGAGACGCAAAGACACTGAGACGCAGAGACACTGAGACGCAGAGACACTGAGACGCAGAGACGCAAAGACACTGAGACGGAGAGACACTGAGACGCAGAGACACAGAGACTCTGAGACACAGAGACACTGAGACGCAGAGACACTGAGACGCAGAGACACTGAGACACTGAGACGCAGAGACACAGAGACTCTGAGACGCAGAGACGCAGAGACGCAGAGACACTGAGACGCAGAGACACTGAGACGCAGAGACACTGAGACGCAGAGACACTGAGATGCTGAGACTCTGAGACACTGACACGCAGAGACTCTGAGACGCAGAGACGCAGAGACGCAGAGACACTGAGACGCAGAGACACTGAGACTCTGAGACACTGACACGCAGAGACGCTGAGACGCAGAGACACTGAGATGCTGAGACTCTGAGACACTGAGACGCAGAGACACAGAGACGCAGAGACGCAGAGACACTGAGACACAGAGACGCAGAGACGCTGAGACGCAGAGACGCTGAGACGCAGAGACACTGAGATTCTGAGACTCTGAGACACTGAGACGCAGAGACACAGAGACGCAGAGACGCAGAGACACTGAGACGCAGAGACACTGAGACGCAGAGACACTGAGATGCTGAGACGCAGAGACACTGAGACGCAGAGACGCAATGACACTGAGACGCAAAGACACTGAGACGCAGAGACACTGAGACGCAGAGACGCAGAGACGCAGAGACGCAAAGACACTGAGACGCAGGGACACTGAGACGCAGAGACACTGAGACGCAGAGACACTGAGACGCAGAGACACTGAGACGCAGAGACGCAAAGACACTGAGACGCAGGGACACTGAGACGCAGAGACACTGAGACGCAGAGACACTGAGACGCAGAGACACTGAGACGCAGAGACACTGAGACGCAGAGACGCAAAGACACTGAGACGCAGGGACACTGAGACGCAGAGACACTGAGACGCAGAGACACTGAGACGCAGAGACGCAAAGACACTGAGACGCAGAGACACTGAGACGCAGAGACACTGAGACGCAGAGACACTGAGACGCAGAGACACTGAGACTCTGAGACACTGAGACGCAGAGACACTGAGACGCAAAGACACTGCGACGCTGAGACACTGAGACGCTGAGACGCAAAAACACTGAGACGCAGAGACACTGAGACGCAGAGACACTGAGACGCAGAGACACTGAGACGCAGAGACGCAAAGACACTGAGACGCAGGGACACTGAGACGCAGAGACACTGAGACGCAGAGACACTGAGACGCAGAGACGCAAAGACACTGAGACGCAGAGACACTGAGACGCAGAGACACTGAGACGCAGAGACACTGAGAGGCAGAGACACTGAGACGCAGAGACACTGAGAGGCAGAGACACTGAGACGCAGAGACACTGAGACGCAAAGACACTGCGACGCTGAGACACTGAGACGCTGAGACGCAAAGACACTGAGACGCTGAGACGCTGAGACGCAAAAACACTGAGACGCAGAGACACTGAGACGCAGAGACACTGAGACGCAGAGACACTGAGACGCAGAGACACTGAGACGCAGAGACGCAAAGACACTGAGACGCAGAGACACTGAGACGCAGAGACACTGAGACGCAGAGACGCAGAGACACTGAGACGCAGAGACACTGAGACGCAGAGACACTGAGACGCAGAGACGCAAAGACACTGAGACGCAGAGACACTGAGACGCAGAGACACTGAGACGCAGAGACGCAGAGACACTGAGACGCAGAGACGCAGAGACTCTGAGACGCAGAGACGCAAAGACACTGAGACGCAGAGACACTGAGACGCAGAGACACTGAGACGCAGAGACGCAGAGACACTGAGACGCAGAGACACTGAGACGCAGAGAAGCAGAGACACTGAGACGCAGAGACACTGAGACGCAGAGACACTGAGACGCTGAGACTCTGAGACACTGAGACGCAGAGACGCAGAGACACTGAGACGCAGAGACGCAAAGACGCTGAGACGCAGAGACACTGAGACGCAGAGACGCAGAGACGGAGAGACACTGAGACGCAGAGACGCAAAGACGCTGAGACGCAGAGACACTGAGACGCAGAGACGCAAAGACACTGAGACGCAGAGACACTGAGACGCAGAGACACTGAGACGCAGAGACGCAGAGACACTGAAAGGCAGAGACACTGAGACGCAGAGACACTGAGACGCAGAGACACTGAGACGCAGAGACACTGAGACGCAGAGACGCAAAGACACTGAGACGCAGAGACACTGAGACGCAGAGACGCAAAGACGCTGAGACGCAGAGACACTGAGACGCAGAGACGCAAAGACACTGAGACGCAGAGACACTGAGACGCAGAGACACTGAGACGCAGAGACACTGAGACGCAGAGACACTGAGACGCAAAGACACTGCGACGCTGAGACACTGAGACGCAGAGACTCTGAGACACTGAGTCGCAGAGACACTGAGACGCAGAGACACTGAGACGCAGAGACACTGAGACGCTGAGACGCAAAGACACTGAGACGCTGAGACGCTGAGACGCAGAGACGCAAAAACACTGAGACGCAGAGACACTGAGACGCAGAGACACTGAGACGCAGAGACGCAAAGACACTGAGACGCAGAGACACTGAGATGCAGAGACACTGAGACGCAGAGACGCAAAGACACTGTGACGCAGAGACACTGAGACGCAGAGACACTGAGACGCAGAGACGCAGAGACTCTGAGACGCAGAGACGCAAAGACACTGAGACGCAGACACACTGAGACGCAGAGACACTGAGACGCAGAGACGCAAAGACACTGAGACGCAGAGACACTGAGACGCAGAGACACTGAGACGCAGAGACACTGAGACGCAGAGACACTGAGACGCTGAGACTCTGAGACGCTGAGACACAGAGACACAGAGACGCAGAGACACTGAGACGCAGAGACACTGAGACGCAGAGACACTGAGACGCAGAGACGCAAAGACGCTGAGACGCAGAGACACTGAGACGCAGAGACGCAAAGACACTGAGACGCAGAGACACTGAGATGCAGAGACACTGAGACGCAGAGACACTGAGACGCAGAGACACTGAGACGCAGAGACGCAGAGACGCAAAGACGCTGAGACGCAGAGACACTGAGACGCAGAGACGCAAAGACACTGAGACGCAGAGACACTGAGACGCAGAGACACTGAGACGCAGAGACACTGAGACGCAGAGACGCAGAGACACTGAGACGCAGAGACACTGAGACGCAGAGACACTGACACGCAGAGACGCAAAGACACTGAGACGCAGAGACGCAAAGACACTGAGACGCAGAGACACTGAGACGCAGAGACGCAAAGACACTGAGACGCAGAGACGCAGAGACACTGAGACGCAGAGACACTGAGACGCAGAGACACTGAGACGCAGAGACGCAAAGACACTGAGACGCAGAGACACTGAGACGCAGAGACACTGAGACGCAGAGACGCAAAGACACTGAGACGCAGAGACACTGAGACGCAGAGACACTGAGACACTGAGACACTGAGACACTGAGACGCAGAGACACTGAGACGCAGAGACACTGAGACGCAGAGACGCAAAGACACTGAGACGCAGAGACACTGAGACGCAGAGACACTGAGACACTGAGACGCAGAGACACTGAGATGCAGAGACACTGAGACACTGAGACGCAAAGACGTTGAGACGCAAAGACACTGAGACGCAGAGACACTGAGACGCAGAGACGCAAAGACGCTGAGACGCAGAGTCGCAAAGACACTGAGACGCGGAGACACTGAGACGCAGAGACACTGAGACGCAGAGACGCAGAGACGCAGAGACACTGAGACGCAGAGACACTGAGACGCAGAGACGCAGAGACACTGAGACGCAGAGACACTGAGACGCAGAGACGCAAAGACGCTGAGACGCAGAGACGCAAATACACTGAGACGCAGAGACACTGAGACGCAGAGACACTGAGACGCAGAGACGCAAAGACACTGAGACGGAGAGACACTGAGACGCAGAGACACAGAGACTCTGAGACACAGAGACACTGAGACGCAGAGACACTGAGACACAGAGACACTGAGACACTGAGACGCAGAGACACAGAGACTCTGAGACGCAGAGACGCAGAGACGCAGAGACACTGAGACGCAGAGACACTGAGACGCAGAGACACTGAGACGCAGAGACACTGAGATGCTGAGACTCTGAGACACTGACACGCAGAGACTCTGAGACGCAGAGACGCAGAGACGCAGAGACACTGAGACACTGAGACGCAGAGACACTGAGACTCTGAGACACTGACATGCAGAGACGCTGAGACGCTGAGACGCAGAGACGCTGAGACGCAGAGACACTGAGACGCAGAGACACTGAGACGCAGAGACACTGAGACGCAGAGACGCAGAGACACTGAGACGCAGAGACACTGAGACGCAGAGACACTGAGACGCAGAGACACTGAGACGCAGAGATGCTGAGACGCTGAGACGCAGAGACGCTGAGACGCAGAGACACTGAGATGCTGAGACTCTGAGACGCAGAGACACTGAGATGCTGAGACTCTGAGACACTGACACGCAGAGACGCTGAGACGCTGAGACGCAGAGACACTGAGACGCAGAGACGCAATGACACTGAGACGCAAAGACACTGAGAAGCAGAGACACTGAGACGCAGAGACGCAGAGACGCAAAGACACTGAGACGCAGGGACACTGACACGCAGAGACACTGAGACGCAGAGACACTGAGACGCAGAGACACTGAGACGCAGAGACGCAAAGACACTGAGACGCAGGGACACTGAGACGCAGAGACACTGAGACGCAGAGACACTGAGACGCAGAGACGCAAAGACACTGAGACGCAGAGACACTGAGACGCAGAGACACTGAGACGCAGAGACACTGAGACGCAGAGACACTGAGACGCAGAGACACTGAGACGCAGAGACGCAAAGACACTGAGACGCAGAGACACTGAGACGCAGAGACGCAGAGACACTGAGACGCAGAGACGCAAAGACACTGAGATGGAGAGACACTGAGACGCAGAGACACAGAGACGCAGAGACACTGAGACGCAGAGACGCAGAGACACTGAGACGCAGAGACACTGAGACGCAGAGACACAGAGACGCAGAGACACTGAGACGCAGAGACGCAGAGACACTGAGACACAGAGACACTGAGACGCAGAGACACTGAGACGCAGACACACTGAGACGCAGAGACACTGAGACGCAGAGACACTGAGACGCAGAGACGCAGAGACACAGAGACACTGAGACGCAGAGACACTGAGACGCAGAGACGCAAAGACACTGAGACGCAGAGACACTTAGACGCAGAGACGCAGTGACACTGAGACGCAGAGACACTGAGACGCAGAGACACTGAGACGCAGAGACGCAATGACACGGAGATGGAGAGACACTGACACACAGATACACTGAGACGCAAAGACACTGAGACGCAGAGACACTGAGACGCAGAGACGCAAAGACACTGAGACGCAGAGACGCAGAGACACTGAGATGGAGAGACACTGAGACGCAGAGACACAGAGACTCTGAGACACAGAGACACTGAGACGCAGAGACACTGAGACACAGAGACACTGAGACACTGAGACGCAGAGACACTGAGACGCAGAGACACAGAGACGCAGAGACGCAGAGACGCAGAGACACTGAGATGCAGAGACACTGAGACGCAGAGACACTGAGACGCAGAGACATTGAGACGCAGAGACGCAGAGACGCAGAGACACTGAGACGCAGAGACACTGACACGCAGAGACGCAAAGACACTGAGACGCAGAGACACTGAGACGCAGAGACACTGAGACGCAGAGACACTGAGACGCAAAGACACTGAGACGCAGAGACACTGAGACGCAGAGACGCAGAGACACTGAGACGCAGAGACACTGAGACGCAGAGACACTGAGACGCAGAGACGCAAAGACACTGAGACGCGGAGACACTGAGACGCAGAGACACTGAGACGCAGAGACGCAAAGACGCTGAGACGCAGAGACACTGAGACGCAGAGACGCAAAGACACTGAGACGCAGAGACACTGAGACGCAGAGACACTGAGACGCAGAGACACTGAGACGCTGAGACGCAAAGACACTGAGACGCAGAGACGCAGAGACACTGAGACACTGAGACACAGAGACGCAAAGACACTGAGACACTGAGACACAGAGACGCAAAGACACTGAGACGCAGAGACACTGAGACGCAGAGACACTGAGACGCAGAGACACTGAGACGCAGAGACGCAAAGACACTGAGACGCAGAGACACTGAGACGCAGAGACGCTGAGACGCAGAGACACTGAGACGCAGAGACACTGAGACGCAGAGACGCAAAGACACTGAGACGCAGAGACACTGAGACGCAGAGACACTGAGACGCAGAGAAGCAGAGACGCAGAGACGCAGAGACTCTGAGACGCAGAGACGCAAAGACACTGAGACGCAGAGACACTGAGACGCAGAGACGCAGAGACACTGAGACGCAGAGACACTGAGACGCAGAGAAGCAGAGAAGCAGAGACACTGAGACGCAGAGACACTGAGACGCAGAGACACTGAGACGCTGAGACTCTGAGACACTGAGACGCAGAGACGCAGAGACACTGAGACGCAGAGACGCAAAGACGCTGAGACACAGAGACACTGAGACGCAGAGACGCAGAGACGCAGAGACACTGAGACGCAGAGACGCAAAGACGCTGAGACGCAGAGACACTGAGACGCAGAGACGCAAAGACACTGAGACGCAGAGACACTGAGACGCAGAGACACTGAGACGCAGAGACACTGAGACGCAGAGACGCAGAGACACTGAAAGGCAGAGACACTGAGACGCAGAGACACTGAGACGCAGAGACACTGAGACGCAGAGACGCAAAGACACTGACACGCAGAGACACTGAGACGCAGAGACGCAAAGACGCTGAGACGCAGAGACACTGAGACGCAGAGACGCAAAGACACTGAGACGCAGAGACACTGAGACGCAGAGACACTGAGACGCAGAGACACTGAGACGCAGAGACACTGAGAGGCAGAGACACTGAGAGGCAGAGACACTGAGACGCAGAGACACTGAGACGCAGAGACACTGAGACGCAGAGACACTGAGACGCAGAGACACTGAGAGGCAGAGACACTGAGACGCAAAGACACTGCGACGCTGAGACACTGAGACGCAGAGACTCTGAGACACTGAGTCGCAGAGACACTGAGACGCAGAGACACTGAGACGCTGAGACGCAAAGACACTGAGACGCTGAGACGCTGAGACGCAGAGACGCAAAAACACTGAGACGCAGAGACACTGAGACGCAGAGACACTGAGACGCAGAGACACTGAGACGCAGAGACACTGAGACGCAGAGACGCAAAGACACTGAGACGCAGAGACACTGAGACGCAGAGACACTGAGACGCAGAGACACTGAGACGCAGAGACGCAAAGACACTGAGACGCAGAGACACTGAGACGCAGAGACGCAGAGACTCTGAGACGCAGAGACGCAAAGACACTGAGACGCAGAGACACTGAGACGCAGAGTCACTGAGATGCAGAGACGCAAAGACACTGAGACGCAGAGACACTGAGACGCAGAGACGCAGAGACACTGAGACGCAGAGACACTGAGACGCAGAGACACTGAGACGCAGAGACACTGAGACGCTGAGACTCTGAGACACTGAGACACAGAGACACTGAGACGCAGAGACACAGAGACGCAGAGACACTGAGACGCAGAGACACTGAGACGCAGAGACACTGAGACGCAGAGACGCAAAGACGCTGAGACGCAGAGACACTGAGACGCAGAGACGCAGAGACACTGAGACGCAGAGACACTGAGACGCAGAGACACTGAGACGCAGAGACACTGAGACGCAGAGACGCAGAGACACTGAGACGCAGAGACACTGAGACGCAGAGACACTGACACGCAGAGACGCAAAGACACTGAGACGCAGAGACGCAAAGACACTGAGACGCAGAGACACTGAGACGCAGAGACGCAAAGACACTGAGACGCAGAGACGCAGAGACACTGAGACGCAGAGACACTGAGACGCAGAGACGCAAAGACACTGAGACACAGAGACACTGAGACGCAGAGACACTGAGACGCAGAGACGCAAAGACACTGAGACGCAGAGACACTGAGACGCAGAGACACTGAGACACTGAGACACTGAGACGCAGAGACACTGAGACGCAGAGACACTGAGACGCAGAGACGCAAAGACACTGAGACGCAAGACACTGAGACGCAGAGACACTGAGAAGCAAAGACGCAAAGACACTGAGACGCAGAGACACTGAGACGCAGAGACACTGAGACGCAGAGACACTGAGACACTGAGACGCAAAGACGTTGAGAAGCAAAGACACTGAGACGCAGAGACACTGAGACGCAGAGACGCAAAGACGCTGAGACGCAGAGACGCAAAGACACTGAGACGCAGAGACACTGAGACGCAGAGACACTGAGATGGAGAGACACTGAGACACTGAGACACAGAGACTCTGAGACACTGAGACGCAGAGACACTAGACGCAGAGACACTGAGACGCAGAGACGCAGAGACGCAGAGACGCTGTGACGCAGAGACACTGAGACGCAGAGACACTGAGACGCAGAGACACTGAGACGCTGAGACGCAAAGACACTGAGACGCAGAGACACTGAGACGCAGAGACACTGAGACGCAGAGACACTGAGACACAGAGACGCAGAGACACTGAGACGCAGAGACGCAAAGACGCTGAGACGCAGAGACGCAATGACACGGAGATGGAGAGACACTGACACACGGAGACACTGAGACGCAGAGACACTGAGACGCAGAGACGCAAAGACACTGAGACGCAGAGACACTGAGACGCAGAGACGCAGAGACACTGAGACGCAGAGACGCAAAGACACTGAGATGGAGAGACACTGAGACGCAGAGACACAGAGACGCAGAGACACTGAGACGCAGAGACGCAGAGACACTGAGACGCAGAGACACTGAGACGCAGAGACACAGAGACGCAGAGACACTGAGACGCAGAGACGCAGAGACACTGAGACACAGAGACACTGAGACGCAGAGACACTGAGACGCAGACACACTGAGACGCAGAGACACTGAGACGCAGAGACACTGAGACGCAGGGACGCAGAGACACAGAGACACTGAGACGCAGAGACACTGAGACGCAGAGACGCAGTGACACTGAGACGCAGAGACACTGAGACGCAGAGACACTGAGACGCAGAGACGCAATGACACGGAGATGGAGAGACACTGACACACAGATACACTGAGACGCAAAGACACTGAGACGCAGAGACACTGAGACGCAGAGACGCAAAGACACTGAGACGCAGAGACGCAGAGACACTGAGATGGAGAGACACTGAGACGCAGAGACACAGAGACTCTGAGACACAGAGACACTGAGACGCAGAGACACTGAGACACAGAGACACTGAGACACTGAGACGCAGAGACACTGAGACGCAGAGACACAGAGACGCAGAGACGCAGAGACGCAGAGACGCAGAGACACTGAGATGCAGAGACACTGAGACGCAGAGACACTGAGACGCAGAGACACTGAGACGCAGAGACACTGAGACGCAGAGACGCAGAGACGCAGAGACACTGAGACGCAGAGACACTGAGACGCAGAGACACTGAGACGCAGAGACACTGAGACGCAGAGACGCAGAGACGCAGAGACACTGAGACGCAGAGACACTGACACGCAGAGACACTGACACGCAGAGACGCAAAGACACTGAGACGCAGAGACACTGAGACGCAGAGACACTGAGACGCAGAGACACTGAGACACTGAGACGCAGAGACACTGAGACACTGAGACGCAGAGACACTGAGACGCAGAGACGCAAAGACACTGAGACGCAGAGACGCAGAGACGCAGAGACACTGAGACGCAGAGACACTGAGACGCAGAGACACTGAGACGCAGAGACGCAAAGACACTGAGACGCGGAGACACTGAGACGCAGAGACACTGAGACGCAGAGACGAAAAGACGCTGAGACGCAGAGACACTGAGACGCAGAGACGCAGAGACACTGAGACGCAGAGACGCAAAGACACTGAGACGCAGAGACACTGAGACGCAGAGACACTGAGACGCAGAGACACTGAGACGCAGAGACGCAAAGACACTGAGACGCAGAGACACTGAGTCGCAGAGACGCAGAGACACTGAGACGCAGAGACACTGAGACGCAGAGACACTGAGACGCAGAGACGCAGAGACACTGAGACGCAGAGACACTGAGACGCAGAGACACTTAGACGCAGAGACGCAAAGACACTGAGACACTGAGACACAGAGACGCAAAGACACTGAGACGCAGAGACACTGAGACGCAGAGACACTGAGACGCAGAGACACTGAGACGCAGAGACGCAGAGACACTGAAAGGCAGAGACACTGAGACGCAGAGACACTGAGACGCAGAGACACTGAGACGCAGAG